>NW_026906268.1:0-70000 GCF_033807715.1 Cololabis saira
CCCGGAAGATTCTGACAATCTTAATTTTATTCAGATATTCCTTAAAATGTGTTAGTAACGGCAATTCGAAAACAAAAATGAGATTTTTTTGAAGAAAACTTTATTTATTATGGGAGTCAATGGAGAGAAAGACAGGATTTGGCATGGCTGTTAGTCTCCCCGTTCAAATTTTGTGCACACCACGCCTGTCAAAGTCACATTTTATGAATCACAAAACCTATGTCTATATTCTGACCAAAAATGATCTGTCTACCTTTTACGGTTTGGCCGTGAGGTCGAGTTACAAATAAAAATTATGTTCATTTTTTGAAAGTCTCTCGCACTCTGATCAATTAGAACCGCACTGAAGATTTGACAAAAAACTGATTTCCAGTCCTCGCTTGAGGGCTCATATCTTGAAAAGTGTACATTTTAGGAAAAAACAGTTTCGGGTTTGGAGAGAGAAGAGAAGTTTTCCTCCGTTTTGAAGTTTGAATGACGTTTCTACGTGCAAGTATGAGAAAGATAGGTGAATCAGAAAAAAGGTGATTTTTTTTTTTTTTACCTCATCCCACACACAGTGTGAAATGCTGCCCCATACAAATACATGGTCCCCATTAGTTTGGGAATTTGGAAATGTTTTTGCACTTCGTGCAAAAACTATTCGTGGCATCGTTCTGAAAATCCACAGGACTGTAGTTAAATTCAGGGCCTACAACTTTCTAAATCGGTTCATAATTTTTCGAGTAACGGTGTGCGAGTGGTGAGGCCTCAAAGTTCACGCAATGCGTTCCGGATGGGGCAAAAAGCGCACGTTTGTGCACGTTGCGCAAAAACGTGCACGCCAATCGCTAATAAAAGTCATACCAATCGATTCCCGATTAAGGCGCACGTTTGTACGTTTTTACTTTTCGCGTTTTCTCAAAGCTGTGGGACTAGTTACGCGCCGAAGTTTATACGGAAGAATATGGAATAATAAATAATAAGCCTGAGCAATAGTATGAGTGCCTCGTGCTGCGCACGAGGCACTCCTCCTCCATTGAGCTTGCGCATCTCAATGGAGGAGGCGTGCCACGTGGCGCAGCCGTGGCACTAACTAGACAAAATTCCCGGGAAATTTTGAAGTGCCACGGACTACTGCCGGATGATCGCGGGATGCACCCATGAAGGTCAAGGACTCGATACTTGGTCATTTGACACCACCCATGACTCTCTATGTCAAACCATTCAAAAGATATTGGACTATAACGTATCGGCCAATCAGAAGAAGGGGCGGGGCTAATTTGCACCAATGAGGGTCAGGGACTCGATACTTAGTCATTTGAAACCACCCATGTGTCTGTATGTCAAACCATTCAAAAGATATTGGACTTTAACGTATCGGCCAATCAGAAGAAGGGGCGGGGCTAATTTGCACCAATGAGGGTCAGGGACTCGATACTTAGTCATTTGACACCACCCATGTCTCTGTATGTCAAACCATTCAAAAGATATTGGACTATAACGTATCGGCCAATCAGAAGAAGGGGCGGGGCTAATTTGCACCAATGAGTGTCAGGGACTCGATACTTAGTCATTTGACACCACCCATGTCTCTGTATGTCAAACCATTCAAAAGATATTGGACTTTAACGTATCAGCCAATCAGAAGAAGGGGCGGGGCTAATTTGCACCAATGAGGGTCAGGGGCTCGATACTTAGTCATTTGACACCACCCATGTCTCTGTATGTCAAACCATTCAAAAGATATTGGACTTTAACGTATCAGCCAATCAGAAGAAGGGGCGGGGCTAATTTGCACCAATGAGGGTCAGGGGCTCGATACTTAGTCATTTGATACCACCCGTGACACTCTATGTCAAACCATTCAAAAGATATTGGACTATAACGTATCGGCCAATCAGAAGAAGGGGCGGGGCTAATTTGCACCAATGAGGGTCAGGGGCTCGATACTTAGTCATTTGACACCACCCATGTCTCTGTATGTCAAACCATTCAAAAGATATTGGACTTTAACGTATCAGCCAATCAGAAGAAGGGGCGGGGCTAATTTGCACCAATGAGGGTCAGGGGCTCGATACTTAGTCATTTGATACCACCCGTGACACTCTATGTCAAACCATTCAAAAGATATTGGACTATAACGTATCGGCCAATCAGAAGAAGGGGCGGGGCTAATATGTATATATAATATACAAATGTAAATATTTATATGTATAATAATAATAATATACATATATATCCCATGAACCTGTCCCCAGCAGGACTGGGGATCATGTAAGGTCAAAAGGTCAGGGTTCAGATTCCTCCATTATCCAAGGTAAAGTATTATGAAGTCTGCATTGAGTGGGTCATGTGACTAGTTCTGGGTCACATGACCCGGAAGTATGGTAGTGTATATTGTATTGGAATGACTCAGCTAGTTTTTTGGATTTGACAAGCCTCAAATAACTTCACCTTGTAATCAAACTGTAGCTCCTAGCAGAAAAACAAAGACATCGTGAGAGAGACAGAACCCGGAAGATTCTGACAATCTTAATTTCATTCAGATATTCCTTAAAATGTGTTAGTAACGGCAATTCGAAAACAAAAATGAGATTTTTTTGAAGAAAACGTTATTTATTATGGGAGTCAATGGAGAGAAAGACAGGATTTGGCATGGCTGTTAGTCTCCCCGTTCAAATTTTGTGCACACCACGCCTGTCAAAGTCACATTTTATGAATCACAAAACCTATGTCTATATTCTGACCAAAAATGATCTGTCTACCTTTTACGGTTTGGCCGTGAGGTCGAGTTACAAATAAAAATTATGATCATTTTTTTAAAGTCTCTCGCACTCTGATCAATTAGAACCGCACTGAAGATTTGACAAAAAAGTGATTTCCAGTCCTCGCTTGAGCGCTCATATCTTGAAAAGTGTACATTTTAGGAAAAAACAGTCCGGGGTTTAGAGAGAGAAGAGAAGTTTTCCTCCGTTTTGAAGTTTGAATGACCTTTCTACGTGCAAGTATGAGAAAGATAGGTGACTCAGAAAAAAGGTGATTTTTTTTTTTTTAACCTCATCCCACACACAGTGTGAAATGCTGCCCCATACAAATACATGGTCCCCATTAGTTTGGAAATTTGGAAATGTTTTTGCACTTCGTGCAAAAACTATTCGTGCCATCGTTCTGAAAATCCACAGGAATGTAGTTAAATTCAGGGCCTACAACTTTCTAAATCGGTTCAGAATTTTTCGAGTAACGGTATGCGAGTGGTGAGGCCCCAAAGTTCACGCAATGCGTTCCGGATGGGGCAAAAAGCGCACGTTTGTGCACGTTGCGCAAAAACGTGCACGCCAATCGCTTATAAAAGTCATACCAATTGATTCCCGATTAAGGCGCACGTTTCTACGTTTTTACTTTTTGAGTTTTCTCAAAGCTGCGCAACTAGTTACGCGCCGAAGTTTATACGGAAGAATATGGAATAATAATAATAAACTAGACCAAAATTCCCGGGAAATTTTGAAGTGCCACGGACTACTGCCGGATGATCGCGGGATGCACCCATGAAGGTCAAGGACTCGATACTTGGTCATTTGACACCACCCATGACTCTCTATGTCAAACCATTCAAAAGATATTGGACTATAACGTATCGGCCAATCAGAAGAAGGGGCGGGGCTAATTTGCACCAATGAGGGTCAGGGACTCGATACTTTGTCATTTGACACCACCCATGTATCTGTATGTCAAACCATTCAAAAGATATTGGACTTTAACGTATCAGCCAATCAGAAGAAGGGGCGGGGCTAATTTGCACCAATGATGGTCAGGGACTCGATACTTAGTCATTTGACACCACCCATGTCTCTGTATGTCAAACCATTCAAAAGATATTGGACTTTAACGTATCAGCCAATCAGAAGAAGGGGCGGGGCTAATTTGCACCAATGAGGGTCAGGGACTCCATACTTAGTTATTTGACACCCCCCATGTCTCTGTATGTCAAACCATTCAAAAGATATTGGACATTAACGTATCAGCCAATCAGAAGAAAGGGCGTGGCTAATTTGCACCAATGAGGGTCAGGGACTCGATACATAGTCATTTGACACCACCCATGTCTCTGTATGTCAAACCATTCAAAAGATATTGGACTTTAACGTATCAGCCAATCAGAAGAAGGGGCGGGGCTAATTTGCACCAATGAGGGTCAGGGACTCCATACTTAGTCGTTTGACACCACCCATGTCTCTGTATGTCAAACCATTCAAAAGATATTGGACTTTAACGTATCAGCCAATCAGAAGAAGGGGCGTGGCTAATTTGCACCAATGAGGGTCAGGGACTCGATACTTAGTCATTTGACACCACCCATGTCTCTGTATGTCAAACCATTCAAAAGATATTGGACTTTAACGTATCAGCCAATCAGAAGAAGGGGCGTGGCTAATTTGCACCAATAAAGGTCAAGGACCTGATACTGAGTAATATGACACCACCCATGTCTCTGTATGTCAAACCATTTAAAAGATATTGGACTTTAACGTATCAGCCAATCAGAAGAAGGGGCGGGGCTAATGTGCATTGACTGATCACATGACCCGGAAGTGTATACTGTATTATGCTGTATATACTGTATTGGAATGAGTCAGCTAGATTTTCGTTCTAGTCTGGTTCTAGTCTGGTTCTGGTTCTGGTCTGGTTCTGGTTCTGGTTCTGGTTCTAGTCTGGTTCTAGTCTGGTTCTAGTCTGGTTCTGGTTCTGGTTCTAGTCTGGTTCTGGTTCTGATCTGGTTCTGGTTCTAGTCTGGTTCTGGTTCTGGTTCTGGTTCTAGTCTGGTTCTAGTCTGGTTCTAGTCTGGTTCTGGTTCTGGTTCTAGTCTGGTTCTGGTTCTAGTCTGGTTCTGGTCCTGGTTCTGGTTCTAGTCTGGTTCTGGTCCTGGTTCTGATCTGGTTCTGGTTCTAGTCTGGTTCTAGTTCTAGTCTGGTTCTGGTTCTAGTCTGGTTCTAGTCTGGTTCTGGTTCTAGTCTGGTTCTGGTTCTAGTCTGGTTCGGGTTCTAGTCTGGTTCTAGTCTGGTTCTGGTTCTAGTTTGGTTCTGGTTCTAGTCTGGTTCTGGTTCTAGTCTGGTTCTGGTTCTGGTTCTAGTCTGGTTCTGGTTCTAGTCTGGTTCTAGTCTGGTTCTAGTCTGGTTCTGGTTCTGGTTCTAGTCTGGTTCTAGTCTGGTTCTAGTCTGGTTCTGGTCTGGTTCTGGTTCTAGTCTGGTTCTAGTCTGGTTCTGGTTCTAGTCTGGTTCTAGTCTGGTTCTGGTCTGGTTCTAGTCTGGTTCTGGTTCTAGTCTGGTTGTCGTCTGGTTGTGGTTCTAGTCTGGTTCTGGTCTGGTTCTAGTCTGGTTCTGGTTCTAGTCTGGTTGTCGTCTGGTTCTGGTTCTAGTCTGGTTCTGGTCTGGTTCTAGTCTGTTTCTGGTTCTAGTCTGGTTCTAGTCTGGTTCTGGTTCTAGTCTGGTTCTAGTCTGGTCTGGTTCTAGTCTGGTTCTATAAAAACACCTTCCATCCCATAATAACACTAACATCCTATAATAAACACCTGCCATTCCAGAGTAATATGTCATCACCCATTACTCTGTATGTCAAACCATTCAAAAGATATTGGACTATAACGTATCGGCCAATCAGAAGAAGGGGCGTGGCTAATTTGGACCAATAAAGGTCAAGGACCTGATACTGAGTAATATGACATCACCCGTGTCTCTGTATGTCAAACCATTCAAAAGATATTGGACTATAACGTATCAGCCAATCAGAAGAAGGGGCGGGGCTAATGTGCATTGACTGGGTCATGTGACCCGGAAGTGTATACTGTATTATGCTGTATACTGTATTGGAATGAGTCAGCTAGATTTTCGGTTTTGACAAGCCTGAAATAACTTCACCCTGTGATGAAACCGTAGCTCTTAGCAGAAAAACGAAAACATTTTGAGAAACAGATAACCTAGCAGATTCTCTAAATGTTATTTTCATACAGATATTCCTTAAAATGTGTTAGTAACGGCAATTCGAAAACAAAAATTAGATTTTTTTGAAGAAAACGTTTTTTATAATGGGAGTCAATGAAGGGCGAGACAGGATTTGGCGCGTCTGTTGGGCCCCCTGTTAAAATTTTGTGCACACCACGCCTGTCAAAGTCACATTTTATAAATCACAACACCTATGTCTATATTCTGACCAAAAATTATCTTTCTACCTTTTACGGTTTGGCCGTGACCTCGAGTTACAAATAAGAAATCATGTTTTTTTTCAGTCTAACTACACTCTAGCGAACTGACTCCCGTGCTCTAGATTTGAAAAAAAGTGATTTCCAGTCCTCGCTTGAGCGCTCATATCTTGAAAAGTGTACATTTTAGGAAAAAACAGTCCGGGGTTTAGAGAGAGAAGAGAAGTTTTCCTCCGTTTTGAAGTTTGAATGACGTTTCTACGTGCAAGTATGAGAAAGATACGTGACTTGGAAAAAAGGTGAATTTTGTCTTTTTTTTCTCAACATTTTCCCATCCGCTTTGAATGGCGCCATTGAAATGCATGGGAAAACAGTTCCCCATTAGTTTGGAAATTTGGAAATGTTTTTGCACTTCGTGCAAAAACTATTCGTGCCATCGTTCTGAAAATCCAGAGGACTGTAGTTAAATTCAGGGCCTACAACTTTCTAAATCGGTTCAGAATTTTTCGAGTAACGGTATGCGAGTGGTGAGGCCCCAAAGTTCACGCAATGCGTTCCGGATGGGGCAAAAAGCGCACGTTTGTGCACGTTGCGCAAAAACGTGCACGCCAATCGCTTATAAAAGGCATACCAATTGATTCCCGATTAAGTCGCACGTTTCTACGTTTTTACTTTTTGAGTTTTCTCAAAGCTGCGCAACTAGTTACGCGCCGAAGTTTATACGGAAGAATATGGAATAATAATAAATAACTAGACCAAAATTCCCGGGAAATTTTGAAGTGCCACGGACTACTGCCGGATGATCGCGGGATGCACCCATGAAGGTCAAGGACTTGATACTTAGTCATTTGACACCACCCATGTCTCTGTATGTCAAACCATTCAAAAGATATTGGACTTTAACGTATCAGCCAATCAGAAGAAGGGGCGTGGCTAATTTGCACCAATGAGGGTCAGGGACTCGATACTTGGTCATTTGACACCACCCATGTCTCTGTATGTCAAACCATTCAAAAGATATTGGACTATAACGTATCGGCCAATCAGAAGAAGGGGCGTGGCTAATTTGCACCAATGAGGGTCAGGGACTCCATACTTAGTCATTTGACACCACCCATGTCTCTGTATGTCAAACCATTCAAAAGATATTGGACTTTAACGTATCGGCCAATCAGAAGAAGGGGCGTGGCTAATTTGCACCAATGAGGGTCGGGGACTCGATACTTAGTCATTTGACACCACCCATGTCTCTGTATGTCAAACCATTCAAAAGATATTGGACTATAACGTATCGGCCAATCAGAAGAAGGGGCGTGGCTAATTTGCACCAATGAGGGTCAGGGACTCGATACTTAGTCATTTGACACCACCCATGTCTCTGTATGTCAAACCATTCAAAAGATATTGGACTATAACGTATCGGCCAATCAGAAGAAGGGGCGTGGCTAATTTGCACCAATGAGGGTCAGGGGCTCGATACTTAGTCATTTGATACCACCCGTGAGTCTCTATGTCAAACCATTCAAAAGATATTGGACTATAACGTATCGGCCAATCAGAAGAAGGGGCGGGGCTAATATGTATATATAATATACAAATGTAAATATTTATATGTATAATAATAATAATATACATATATATCCCATGAACCTGTCCCCAGCAGGACTGGGGATCATGTAAGGTCAAAAGGTCAGGGTTCAGATTCCTCCATTATCCAAGGTAAAGTATTATGAAGTCTGCATTGAGTGGGTCATGTGACCAGTTCTGGGTCACATGACCCGGAAGTATGGTAGTGTATATTGTATTGGAATGACTCAGCTAGTTCTTCGGATTTGACAAGCCTCAAATAACTTCACCTTGTAATCAAACTGTAGCTCCTAGCAGAAAAACAAAGACATCGTGAGAGAGACAGAACCCGGAAGATTCTGACAATCTTAATTTTATTCAGATATTCCTTAAAATGTGTTAGTAACGGCAATTCGAAAACAAAAATGAGATTTTTTTGAAGAAAACTTCATTTAACATTAGAGTCAATGGAGACAGAGGCAGGATTTGGCGTGACTCTTGGCTCCCCCGTTAAAATTTTGTGCACACCACGCCTGTCAAAGTCACATTTTAAGAATACCAAAATGTATGTCTACATTCTGACCAAAAATGATCTTTCTAGCTTTTACGGTTTGCCCGTGAGCTCGAGTTACAAATAAAAATTATGTTCATTTTTTGAAAGTCTCTCGCACTCTGATCAATTAGAACCGCACTGAAGATTTGACAAAAAAGTGATTTCCAGTCCTCGCTTGAGGGCTCATATCTTGAAAAGTGTACATTTTAGGAAAAAACAGTCCGGGGTTTGGAGAGAGAAGAGAAGTTTTCCTCCGTTTTGAAGTTTGAATGACGTTTCTACGTCCAAGTATGAGAAAGATACGTGACTCGGAAAAAAGGTGAATTTTGTCTTTTTTTTCTCAACATTTTCCCATCCGCTTTGAATGGCGCCATTGAAATGCATGGGAAAACAGTTCCCCATTAGTTTGGAAATTTGGAAATGTTTTTGCACTTCGTGCAAAAACTATTCGTGCCATCGTTCTGAAAATCCAGAGGACTGTAGTTAAATTCAGGGCCTACAACTTTCTAAATCGGTTCAGAATTTTTCGAGTAACGGTATGCGAGTGGTGAGGCCCCAAAGTTCACGCAATGCGTTCCGGATGGGGCAAAAAGCGCACGTTTGTGCACGTTGCGCAAAAACGTGCACGCCAATCGCTTATAAAAGTCATACCAATTGATTCCCGATTAAGTCGCACGTTTCTACGTTTTTACTTTTTGAGTTTTCTCAAAGCTGTGCGACTAGTTACGCGCCGAAGTTTATACGGAAGAATATGGAATAATAATAATAATAAATAAGCCTGAGCAATAGTATTAGTGCCTCGTGCTGCGCACGAGGCACTCCTCCTCCATTGAGCTTGCGCATCTCAATGGAGGAGGCGTGCCACGTGGCGCAGCCGTGGCACTAACTAGACCAAAATTCCCGGGAAATTTTGAAGTGCCACGGACTACTGCCGGATGATCGCGGGATGCACCCATGAAGGTCAAGGACTTGATACTTAGTCATTTGACACCACCCATGTCTCTGTATGTCAAACCATTCAAAAGATATTGGACTTTAACGTATCAGCCTATCAGAAGAAGGGGCGTGGCTAATTTGCACCAATGAGGGTCAGGGACTCGATACTTGGTCATTTGACACCACCCATGTCTCTGTATGTCAAACCATTCAAAAGATATTGGACTATAACGTATCGGCCAATCAGAAGAAGGGGCGTGGCTAATTTGCACCAATGAGGGTCAGGGACTCCATACTTAGTCATTTGACACCACCCATGTCTCTGTATGTCAAACCATTCAAAAGATATTGGACTTTAACGTATCGGCCAATCAGAAGAAGGGGCGTGGCTAATTTGCACCAATGAGGGTCGGGGACTCGATACTTAGTCATTTGACACCACCCATGTCTCTGTATGTCAAACCATTCAAAAGATATTGGACTATAACGTATCGGCCAATCAGAAGAAGGGGCGTGGCTAATTTGCACCAATGAGGGTCAGGGACTCGATACTTAGTCATTTGACACCACCCATGTCTCTGTATGTCAAACCATTCAAAAGATATTGGACTATAACGTATCGGCCAATCAGAAGAAGGGGCGTGGCTAATTTGCACCAATGAGGGTCAGGGGCTCGATACTTAGTCATTTGATACCACCCGTGAGTCTCTATGTCAAACCATTCAAAAGATATTGGACTATAACGTATCGGCCAATCAGAAGAAGGGGCGGGGCTAATATGTATATATAATATACAAATGTAAATATTTATATGTATAATAATAATAATATACATATATATCCCATGAACCTGTCCCCAGCAGGACTGGGGATCATGTAAGGTCAAAAGGTCAGGGTTCAGATTCCTCCATTATCCAAGGTAAAGTATTATGAAGTCTGCATTGAGTGGGTCATGTGACTAGTTCTGGGTCACATGACCCGGAAGTATGGTAGTGTATATTGTATTGGAATGACTCAGCTAGTTCTTCGGATTTGACAAGCCTCAAATAACTTCACCTTGTAATCAAACTGTAGCTCCTAGCAGAAAAACAAAGACATCGTGAGAGAGACAGAACCCGGAAGATTCTGACAATCTTAATTTTATTCAGATATTCCTTAAAATGTGTTAGTAACGGCAATTCGAAAACAAAAATGAGATTTTTTTGAAGAAAACTTCATTTAACATTAGAGTCAATGGAGACAGAGGCAGGATTTGGCGTGACTCTTGGCTCCCCCGTTAAAATTTTGTGCACACCACGCCTGTCAAAGTCACATTTTAAGAATACCAAAATGTATGTCTACATTCTGACCAAAAATGATCTTTCTAGCTTTTACGGTTTGCCCGTGAGCTCGAGTTACAAATAAAAATTATGTTCATTTTTTGAAAGTCTCTCGCACTCTGATCAATTAGAACCGCACTGAAGATTTGACAAAAAAGTGATTTCCAGTCCTCGCTTGAGGGCTCATATCTTGAAAAGTGTACATTTTAGGAAAAAACAGTCCGGGGTTTAGAGAGAGAAGAGAAGTTTTCCTCCGTTTTGAAGTTTGAATGACGTTTCTACGTGCAAGTATGAGAAAGATACGTGACTTGGAAAAAAGGTGAATTTTGTCTTTTTTTTCTCAACATTTTCCCATCCGCTTTGAATGGCGCCATTGAAATGCATGGGAAAACAGTTCCCCATTAGTTTGGAAATTTGGAAATGTTTTTGCACTTCGTGCAAAAACTATTCGTGCCATCGTTCTGAAAATCCAGAGGACTGTAGTTAAATTCAGGGCCTACAACTTTCTAAATCGGTTCAGAATTTTTCGAGTAACGGTATGCGAGTGGTGAGGCCCCAAAGTTCACGCAATGCGTTCCGGATGGGGCAAAAAGCGCACGTTTGTGCACGTTGCGCAAAAACGTGCACGCCAATCGCTTATAAAAGTCATACCAATTGATTCCCGATTAAGTCGCACTTTTCTACGTTTTTACTTTTTGAGTTTTCTCAAAGCTGTGCGACTAGTTACGCGCCGAAGTTTATACGGAAGAATATGGAATAAATAATAAGCCTGAGCAATAGTATTAGTGCCTCGTGCTGCGCACGAGGCACTCCTCCTCCATTGAGCTTGCGCATCTCAATGGAGGAGGCGTGCCACGTGGCGCAGCCGTGGCACTAATAAGCCTGAGCAATAGTATTAGTGCCTCGTGCTGCGCACGAGGCACTCCTCCTCCATTGAGCTTGCGCATCTCAATGGAGGAGGCGTGCCACGTGGCGCAGCCGTGGCACTAACTAGACCAAAATTCCCGGGAAATTTTGAAGTGCCACGGACTACTGCCGGATGATCGCGGGATGCACCCATGAAGGTCAAGGACTCGGTACTTGGTCATTTGACACCACCCATGACTCTCTATGTCAAACCATTCAAAAGATATTGGACTATAACGTATCGGCCAATCAGAAGAAGGGGCGGGGCTAATTTGCACCAATGAGGGTCAGGGACTCGATACTTAGTCATTTGACACCACCCATGTCTCTGTATGTCAAACCATTCAAAAGATATTGGACTTTAACGTATCAGCCAATCAGAAGAAGGGGCGTGGCTAATTTGCACCAATGAGGGTCAGGGACTCGATACTTGGTCATTTGACACCACCCATGTCTCTGTATGTCAAACCATTCAAAAGATATTGGACTATAACGTATCGGCCAATCAGAAGAAGGGGCGTGGCTAATTTGCACCAATGAGGGTCAGGGACTCCATACTTAGTCATTTGACACCACCCATGTCTCTGTATGTCAAACCATTCAAAAGATATTGGACTTTAACGTATCAGCCAATCAGAAGAAGGGGCGGGGCTAATTTGCACCAATGAGGGTCAGGGACTCGATACTTAGTCATTTGACACCACCCATGTCTCTGTATGTCAAACCATTCAAAAGATATTGGACTTTAACGTATCAGCCAATCAGAAGAAGGGGCGTGGCTAATTTGCACCAATGAGGGTCAGGGACTCGATACTTAGTCATTTGACACCACCCATGTCTCTGTATGTCAAACCATTCAAAAGATATTGGACTATAACGTATCGGCCAATCAGAAGAAGGGGCGTGGCTAATTTGCACCAATGAGGGTCAGGGACTCGATACTTAGTCATTTGACACCACCCATGTCTCTGTATGTCAAACCATTCAAAAGATATTGGACTTTAACGTATCAGCCAATCAGAAGAAGGGGCGGGGCTAATTTGCACCAATGAGGGTCAGGGGCTCGATACTTAGTCATTTGATACCACCCGTGAGTCTCTATGTCAAACCATTCAAAAGATATTGGACTATAACGTATCGGCCAATCAGAAGAAGGGGCGGGGCTAATATGTATATATAATATACAAATGTAAATATTTATATGTATAATAATAATAATATACATATATATCCCATGAACCTGTCCCCAGCAGGACTGGGGATCATGTAAGGTCAAAAGGTCAGGGTTCAGATTCCTCCATTATCCAAGGTAAAGTATTATGAAGTCTGCATTGAGTGGGTCATGTGACTAGTTCTGGGTCACATGACCCGGAAGTATGGTAGTGTATATTGTATTGGAATGACTCAGCTAGTTTTTGGGATTTGACAAGCCTCAAATAACTTCACCTTGTAATCAAACTGTAGCTCCTAGCAGAAAAACAAAGACATCGTGAGAGAGACAGAACCCGGAAGATTCTGACAATCTTAATTTTATTCAGATATTCCTTAAAATGTGTTAGTAACGGCAATTCGAAAACAAAAATGAGATTTTTTTGAAGAAATTTTTTTTTAACATTGCAGTGAATGGAGAGAGAGACAGGAATTGGCATGGCTCTTAGTCTCCCCGTTTAAATTTTGTGCACACCACGCCTGTCAAAGTCATATTATTTGAATCTCAACATCTATGTCTACATTCTGACCAAAGATTATCTTTCTAGCTTTTACAGTTCGGCCGTGAGCTCGAGTTACAAATAAAAATGATGGTCATTTTTTCAAAGTCTCTCGCACTCTGATCAATTAGAACCGCACTGAAGATTTGACAAAAAAGTGATTTCCAGTCCTCGCTTGAGGGCTCATATCTTGAAAAGTGTACATTTTAGGAAAAAACAGTCTGGGGTTTAGAGAGAGAAGAGAAGTTTTCTTCCGTTTTGAAGTTTGAATGACGTTTCTACGTGCAAGTATGAGAAAGATAGGTGACTCAGAAAAAAGGTGATTTTTTTTTTTTTTAACCTCATCCCACACACAGTGTGAAATGCTGCCCCATACAAATACATGGTCCCCATTAGTTTGGAAATTTGGAAATGTTTTTGCACTTCGTGCAAAAACTATTCTTGCCATCGTTCTGAAAATCCACAGGAATGTAGTTAAATTCAGGGCCTACAACTTTCTAAATCGGTTCATAATTTTTCGAGTAACGGTGTGCGAGTGGTGAGGCCCCAAAGTTGACGCAATGCGTTCCGGATGGGGCAAAAAGTGCACGTTTGTGCACGTTGCGCAAAAACGTGCACGCCAATCGCTAATAAAAGTCATACCAATCGATTCCCGATTAAGGCGCACGTTTCTACGTTTTTACTTTTCGCGTTTTCTCAAAGCTGTGGGACTAGTTACGCGCCGAAGTTTATACGGAAGAATATGGAATAATAATAAATAAATAAATAATAAGCCTGAGCAATATTAAGAGTGCCTCGTGCTGCGCACGAGGCACTCCTCCTCCATTGCGAAGCTCAATGGAGGAGGAGTGCCACGTGGCGCAGCCGTGGCACTAACTAGACCAAAATTCCCGGGAAATTTTGAAGTGCCACGGACTACTGCCGGATGATCGCGGGATGCACCCATGAAGGTCAAGGACTCGATACTTGGTCATTTGACACCACCCATGACTCTCTATGTCAAACCATTCAAAAGATATTGGACTATAACGTATCGGCCAATCAGAAGAAGGGGCGGGGCTAATTTGCACCAATGAGGGTCAGGGAATCCATACTTAGTCATTTGACACCACCCATGTCTCTGTATGTCAAACCGTTCAAAAGATATTGGACTTTAACGTATCAGCCAATCAGAAGAAGGGGCGTGGCTAATTTGCACCAATGAGGGTCACGGACTCGATACTTAGTCATTTGACACCACCCATGTCTCTGTATGTCAAACCATTCAAAAGATATTGGACTTTAACGTATCAGCCAATCAGAAGAAGGGGCGGGGCTAATTTGCACCAATGAGGGTCAGGGACTCCATACTTAGTCATTTGACACCACCCATGTCTCTGTATGTCAAACCATTCAAAAGATATTGGACTTCAACGTATCAGCCAATCAGAAGGAGGGGCGTGGCTAATTTGCACCAATGAGGGTCAGGGACTCGATACTTAGTCATTTGACACCACCCATGTCTCTGTATGTTAAACCATTCAAAAGATATTGGACTTTAACGTATCAGCCAATCAGAAGAAGGGGCGTGGCTAATTTGCACCAATGAGGGTCAGGGACTCCATACTTAGTCATTTGACACCACCCATAAATCTGTATGTCAAACCATTCAAAAGATATTAGACTTTAACGTATCAGCCAATCAGAAGAAGGGGTGGGGCTAATGTGCATTCCCTGGGTCATGTGACCAGTTCTGGGTCACATGACCCGGAAGTGTATACTGTATTATGCTGTATATACTGTGGATGGATGGATGGATGATGGATGGATGATGGATGGATGGATGATGGATGGATGATGGATGGATGGATGATGGATGGATGATGGATGGATGGATGGATGGATGGATGGATGATGGATGTATGGATGATGGATGGATGGATGATGGATGGATGATGGATGGATGGATGATGGATGGATGATGGATGGATGATGGATGGATGGATGGATGATGGATGGATGGATGATGGATGGATGGATGGATGATGGATGGATGATGGATGGATGGATGATGGATGATGGATGGATGGATGATGGATGGATGGATGATGGATGGATGATGGATGGATGGATGGAGGGATGGATGGATGATGGATGGATGATGGATGGATGATGGATGGATGGATGATGGATGGATGGATGATGGATGGATGATGGATGGATGGATGGATGATGGATGGATGATGGATGGATGGATGATGGATGGATGATGGATGGATGGATGATGGATGGATGATGGATGGATGATGGATGGATGGATGGATGATGGATGGATGGATGATTGATGGATGGATGGATGGATGGATGGATGGATGATGGATGGATGGAGGGATGGATGGATGATGGATGGATGATGGATGGATGGATGGATGATTGATGGATGATGGATGGATGATGGATGGATGATGGATGGATGATGGATGGATGGATGATGGATGGATGGATGGATGGATGATGGATGGATGATGGATGGATGATTGATGGATGATGGATGGATGATTGATGGATGTATGGATGATGGATGGATGATGGATGGATGATGGATGGATGATGGATGGATGGATGATGGATGGATGGATGATGGATGGATGGATGGATGGATGGATGATGGATGGATGATTGATGGATGATGGATGGATGATTGATGGATGTATGGATGATGGATGGATGATGGATGGATGATGGATGGATGGATGGAGGGATGGATGGATGGATGGATGATGGATGGATGGATGATGGATGGATGGATGGATGGATGATGGATGGATGATGGATGGATGATGGATGGATGGATGATGGATGGATGATGGATGGATGATTGATGGATGATGGATGGATGATTGATGGATGTATGGATGATGGATGGATGATGGATGGATGATGGATGGATGATGGATGGATGATGGATGGATGGAGGGATGGATGGATGGATGGATGGATGGATGGATGATGGATGGATGATGGATGGATGATTGATGGATGATGGATGGATGATTGATGGATGTATGGATGATGGATGGATGGATGATGGATGGATGATGGATGGATGGATGGAGGGATGGATGGATGGATGGATGATGGATGGATGGATGATGGATGGATGGATGGATGGATGGATGATGGATGGATGATGGATGGATGATGGATGGATGGATGATGGATGGATGATGGATGGATGATTGATGGATGATGGATGGATGATTGATGGATGTATGGATGGATGGAGGGATGGAGGGATGGATGGATGGATGGATGGATGATGGATGATGGATGGATGGATGATGGAGGGATGATGGATGGAGGGATGATGGATGGATGGAGGGATGGATGGATGGATGATGGATGGATGATGGATGGATGATGGATGGATGATGGATGGATGGAGGGATGGATGGATGGATGGATGGATGGATGGATGATGGATGATGGATGGATGGATGATGGAGGGATGATGGATGGAGGGATGATGGATGGATGGAGGGATGGATGGATGGATGATGGATGGTAGAGGAGGATGGTGAAGGTAGAGGATGATGAAGGTAGAGGAGGATGATGAAGGTAGAGGATGATGAAGGTAGAGGATGATGAAGGTAGATGATGATGAAGGTAGAGGATGATGAAGGTAGAGGAGGATGAAGGTAGAGGATGATGAAGGTAGAGGAGAATGATGAAGGTAGAGGAGGATGAAGGTAGAGGATGATGAAGGTAGAGGATGATGAAGGTCAGGGTTCAGATTTCTCCATTTTCCAGGTTATATTATATTAAGTCTGTACTGACTGAGTCATGTGACCAGTCCTGGGTCACATGACCCAGAAGCCTGCGGGGGGGATGAGTCATCAGAACAGAGAAGCTTCTAGAAACTTCAGAAGCTTACTAGTATATATACAGAGGTAATGAATCAGCTATATTTTCGGTTGTGACAAACCTCAAATCACTCCACTTTGTCATCAAACCGTAGCTCTTAGCAGAAAAATGAAAACATCGTGAGCGACGGAGAACCCAGCAGATTCCGGAAATGTTATTTTCATACAGATATCACTTATAATGTGTTAGTAACGGCAATTCGAAAACAAAAATGAGATTTTTTTGAAGAAAACGTTATTTATTATGGGAGTCAATGGAGAGAAAGACAGGATTTGGCATGGCTGTTAGTCTCCCCGTTCAAATTTTGTGCACACCACGCCTGTCAAAGTCACATTTTATGAATCACAAAACCTATGTCTATATTCTGACCAAAAATGATCTGTCTACCTTTTACGGTTTGGCCGTGAGGTCGAGTTACAAATAAAAATTATGATCATTTTTTTAAAGTCTCTCGCACTCTGATCAATTAGAACCGCACTGAAGATTTGACAAAAAAGTGATTTCCAGTCCTCGCTTGAGCGCTCATATCTTGAAAAGTGTACATTTTAGGAAAAAACAGTCCGGGGTTTAGAGAGAGAAGAGAAGTTTTCCTCCGTTTTGAAGTTTGAATGACCTTTCTACGTGCAAGTATGAGAAAGATAGGTGACTCAGAAAAAAGGTGATTTTTTTTTTTTTAACCTCATCCCACACACAGTGTGAAATGCTGCCCCATACAAATACATGGTCCCCATTAGTTTGGAAATTTGGAAATGTTTTTGCACTTCGTGCAAAAACTATTCGTGCCATCGTTCTGAAAATCCACAGGAATGTAGTTAAATTCAGGGCCTACAACTTTCTAAATCGGTTCAGAATTTTTCGAGTAACGGTATGCGAGTGGTGAGGCCCCAAAGTTCACGCAATGCGTTCCGGATGGGGCAAAAAGCGCACGTTTGTGCACGTTGCGCAAAAACGTGCACGCCAATCGCTTATAAAAGTCATACCAATTGATTCCCGATTAAGGCGCACGTTTCTACGTTTTTACTTTTTGAGTTTTCTCAAAGCTGCGCAACTAGTTACGCGCCGAAGTTCATACGGAAGAATATGGAAGAATAATAATAACTAGACAAAATTCCCGGGAAATTTTGAAGTGCCACGGACTACTGCCGGATGATCGCGGGATGCACCCATGAAGGTCAAGGACTCGATACTTTGTCATTTGACACCACCCATGTCTCTGTATGTCAAACCATTCAAAAGATATTGGACTTTAACGTATCAGCCAATCAGAAGAAGGGGCGTGGCTAATTTGCACCAATGAGGGTCAGGGACTCGATACTTAGTCATTTGACACCACCCATGTCTCTGTATGTTAAACCATTCAAAAGATATTGGACTATAACGTATCGGCCAATCAGAAGAAGGGGCGTGGCTAATTTGCACCAATGAGGGTCAGGGACTCGATACTTAGTCATTTGACACCACCCATGTCTCTGTATGTCAAACCATTCAAAAGATATTGGACTTTAACGTATCGGCCAATCAGAAGAAGGGGCGGGGCTAATTTGCACCAATGAGGGTCAGGGACTCGATACTTAGTCATTTGACACCACCCATGTCTCTGTATGTCAAACCATTCAAAAGATATTGGACTTTAACGTATCAGCCAATCAGAAGAAGGGGCGGGGCTAATTTGCACCAATGAGGGTCAGGGACTCGATACTTAGTCATTTGACACCACCCATGTCTCTGTATGTCAAACCATTCAAAAGATATTGGACTTTAACGTATCAGCCAATCAGAAGAAGGGGCGTGGCTAATTTGCACCAATGAGGGTCAGGGACTCCATACTTAGTCATTTGACACCACCCATGTCTCTGTATGTCAAACCATTCAAAAGATATTGTACTTTAATGTATCAGCCAATCAGAAGAAGGGGCGTGGCTAATTTGCACCAATGAGGGTCAGGGACTCGATATTTAGTCATTTGACACCACCCATGTCTCTGTATGTCAAACCATTCAAAAGATATTGGACTTTAACGTATCAGCCAATCAGAAGAAGGGGCGGGGCTAATTTGCACCAATGAGGGTCAGGGGCTCGATACTTAGTCATTTGATACCACCCGTGAGTCTCTATGTCAAACCATTCAAAAGATATTGGACTATAACGTATCGGCCAATCAGAAGAAGGGGCGGGGCTAATATGTATATATAATATACAAATGTAAATATTTATATGTATAATAATAATAATATACATATATATCCCATGAACCTGTCCCCAGCAGGACTGGGGATCATGTAAGGTCAAAAGGTCAGGGTTCAGATTCCTCCATTATCCAAGGTAAAGTATTATGAAGTCTGCATTGAGTGGGTCATGTGACTAGTTCTGGGTCACATGACCCGGAAGTATGGTAGTGTATATTGTATTGGAATGACTCAGCTAGTTCTTCGGATTTGACAAGCCTCAAATAACTTCACCTTGTAATCAAACTGTAGCTCCTAGCAGAAAAACAAAGACATCGTGAGAGAGACAGAACCCGGAAGATTCTGACAATCTTAATTTTATTCAGATATTCCTTAAAATGTGTTAGTAACGGCAATTCGAAAACAAAAATGAGATTTTTTTGAAGAAAACTTATTTTAACATTAGACTTAATGGAGACAGAGGCAGGATTTGGCGTGACTCTTGGCTCCCCCGTTCAAATTTTGTGCACACCACGCCTGTCAAAGTCACATTATTTGAATCTCAACATCTATGTCTACATTCTGACCAAAGATTATCTTTCTAGCTTTTACGGTTCGGCCGTGAGCTCAAGTTACAAATAAAAATTATGGTCATTTTTTCAAAGTCTCTCGCACTCTGATCAATTAGAACCGCACTGAAGATTTGACAAAAAAGTGATTTCCAGTCCTCGCTTGAGGGCTCATATCTTGAAAAGTGTACATTTTAGGAAAAAACAGTCTGGGGTTTAGAGAGAGAAGAGAAGTTTTCCACCGTTTTGAAGTTTGAATGACGTTTCTACGTGCAAGTATGAGAAAGATAGGTGACTCAGAAAAAAGGTGATTTTTTTTTTTTTTAACCTTCACCGGACATTTTACACCCACAGTGTGAAATGCTGCCCCATACAAATACATGGGAAAATCTTCCCCATTAGTTTGGAAATTTGGAAATGTTTTTGCACTTCGTGCAAAAACTATTCGTGCCATCGTTCTGAAAATCCAGAGGACTGTAGTTAAATTCAGGGCCTACAACTTTCTAAATCGGTTCAGAATTTTTCGAGTAACGGTATGCGAGTGGTGAGGCCCCAAAGTTCACGCAATGCGTTCCGGATGGGGCAAAAAGTGCACGTTTGTGCACGTTGCGCAAAAACGTGCACGCCAATCGCTTATAAAAGTCATACCAATTGATTCCCGATTAAGTCGCACGTTTCTACGTTTTTACTTTTTGAGTTTTCTCAAAGCTGCGCAACTAGTTACGCGCCGAAGTTTATACGGAAGAATATGGAATAATAATAATAAACTAGACCAAAATTCCCGGGAAATTTTGAAGTGCCACGGACTACTGCCGGATGATCGCGGGATGCACCCATGAAGGTCAAGGACTCGATACTTAGTCATTTGACACCACCCATGACTCTCTATGTCAAACCATTCAAAAGATATTGGACTATAACGTATCGGCCAATCAGAAGAAGGGGCGGGGCTAATTTGCACCAATGAGGGTCAGGGACTCGATACTTGGTCATTTGACACCACCCATGTCTCTGTATGTCAAACCATTCAAAAGATATTGGACTATAACGTATCGGCCAATCAGAAGAAGGGGCGTGGCTAATTTGCACCAATGAGGGTCAGGGACTCCATACTTAGTCATTTGACACCACCCATGTCTCTGTATGTCAAACCATTCAAAAGATATTGGACTTTAACGTATCAGCCAATCAGAAGAAGGGGCGGGGCTAATTTGCACCAATGAGGGTCAGGGACTCGATACCTAGTCATTTGACACCACCCATGTCTCTGTATGTCAAACCATTCAAAAGATATTGGACTTTAACGTATCAGCCAATCAGAAGAAGGGGCGTGGCTAATTTGCACCAATGAGGGTCAGGGACTCGATACTTAGTCATTTGACACCACCCATGTCTCTGTATGTCAAACCATTCAAAAGATATTGGAGTATAACGTATCGGCCAATCAGAAGAAGGGGCGTGGCTAATTTGCACCAATGAGGGTCAGGGACTCGATACTTAGTCATTTGACACCACCCATGTCTCTGTATGTCAAACCATTCAAAAGATATTGGACTATAACGTATCAGCCAATCAGAAGAAGGGGCGGGGCTAATTTGCACCAATGAGGGTCAGGGACTCGATACTTAGTCATTTGATACCACCCGTGAGTCTCTATGTCAAACCATTCA
This sequence comes from Cololabis saira, assembly GCF_033807715.1. Lineage (NCBI taxonomy): Eukaryota > Metazoa > Chordata > Actinopteri > Beloniformes > Belonidae > Cololabis > Cololabis saira. The sequence goes on from NW_026906268.1 coordinate 21,472, forward strand.
AAAGATATTGGACTATAACGTATCGGCCAATCAGAAGAAGGGGCGGGGCTAATTTGCACCAATGAGGGTCAGGGGCTCGATACTTAGTCATTTGATACCACCCGTGAGTCTCTATGTCAAACCATTCAAAAGATATTGGACTATAACGTATCGGCCAATCAGAAGAAGGGGCGGGGCTAATATGTATATATAATATGCAAATGTAAATATTTATATGTATAATAATAATAATATACATATATATCCCATGAACCTGTCCCCAGCAGGACTGGGGATCATGTAAGGTCAGGGTTCAGATTCCTCCATTATCCAAGGTAAAGTATTATGAAGTCTGCATTGAGTGGGTCATGTGACTAGTTCTGGGTCACATGACCCGGAAGTATGGTAGTGTATATTGTATTGGAATGACTCAGCTAGTTCTTCGGATTTGACAAGCCTCAAATAACTTCACCTTGTAATCAAACTGTAGCTCCTAGCAGAAAAACAAAGACATCGTGAGAGAGACAGAACCCGGAAGATTCTGACAATCTTAATTTTATTCAGATATTCCTTAAAATGTGTTAGTAACGGCAATTCGAAAACAAAAATGAGATTTTTTTGAAGAAATTTTATTTTAACATTGCAGTGAATGGAGAGAGAGACAGGAATTGGCATGGCTCTTAGTCTCCCCGTTTAAATTTTGTGCACACCACGCCTGTCAAAGTCACATTTTAAGAATACCAAAATGTATGTCTACATTCTGACCAAAAATTATCTGTCCAGCTTTTACGGTTCGGCCGTGAGGTCGAGTTACAAATAAAAATTATGGTCATTTTTTCAGGGTTCTGCTCACTCTGATCAATTCGAACCTCCACTCTAGATTTGAAAAAGGGGGTTTTTTAGTCCTCGCTTGAAGGCTCATATCTTGAAAAGTGTACATTTTAGGAAAAAACAGTCCGGGGTTTAGAGAGAGAAGAGAAGTTTTCCTCCGTTTTGAAGTTTGAATGACGTTTCTACGTGCAAGTATGAGAAAGATAGGTGACTCAGAAAAAAGGTGATTTTTTTTTTTTTTTAACCTTCACCGGACATTTCACACCCACAGTGTGAAATGCTGCCCCATACAAATACATGGGAAAATCTTCCCCATTAGTTTGGAAATTTGGAAATGTTTTTGCACTTCGTGCAAAAACTATTCGTGCCATCGTTCTGAAAATCCACAGGACTGTAGTTAAATTCAGGGCCTACAACTTTCTAAATCGGTTCAGAATTTTTCGAGTAACGGTGTGCGAGTGGTGAGGCCCCAAAGTTCACGCAATGCGTTCACGATGGGGCAAAAAGCGCACGTTTGTGCACGTTGCGCAAAAACGTGCACGCCAATCGCTTATAAAAGTCATACCAATTGATTCCCGATTAAGTCGCACGTTTCTACGTTTTTACTTTTTGAGTTTTCTCAAAGCTGCGCAACTAGTTACGCGCCGAAGTTTATACGGAAGAATATGGAATAATAATAATAATAATAAATAAGCCTGAGCAATAGTATGAGTGCCTCGTGCTGCGCACGAGGCACTCCTCCTCCATTGAGCTTGCGCATCTCAATGGAGGAGGAGTGCCACGTGGCGCAGCCGTGGCACTAATAATAATAAGCCTGAGCAATAGTATGAGTGCCTCGTGCTGCGCACGAGGCACTCCTCCTCCATTGAGCTTGCGCATCTCAATGGAGGAGGCGTGCCACGTGGCGCAGCCGTGGCACTAACTAGACCAAAATTCCCGGGAAATTTTGAAGTGCCACGGACTACTGCCGGATGATCGCGGGATGCACCCATGAAGGTCAAGGACTTGATACTTAGTCATTTGACACCACCCATGTCTCTGTATGTCAAACCATTCAAAAGATATTGGACTATAACGTATCGTTCAATCAGAAGAAGGGGCGTGGCTAATTTGCACCAATGAGGGTCAGGGACTCCATACTTAGTCATTTGACACCACACATGTCTCTGTATGTCAAACCATTCAAAAGATATTGGACTTTAACGTATCGGCCAATCAGAAGAAGGGGCGTGGCTAATTTGCACCAATGAGGGTCGGGGACTCGATACTTAGTCATTTGACACCACCCATGTCTCTGTATGTCAAACCATTCAAAAGATATTGGACTATAACGTATCGGCCAATCAGAAGAAGGGGCGTGGCTAATTTGCACCAATGAGGGTCAGGGACTCGATACTTAGTCATTTGACACCACCCATGTCTCTGTATGTCAAACCATTCAAAAGATATTGGACTTTAACGTATCAGCCAATCAGAAGAAGGGGCGGGGCTAATTTGCACCAATGAGGGTCAGGGACTCGATACTTAGTCATTTGACACCACCCATGTCTCTGTATGTCAAACCATTCAAAAGATATTGGACTTTAACGTATCAGCCAATCAGAAGAAGGGGCGTGGCTAATTTGCACCAATGAGGGTCAGGGACTCGATACTTAGTCATTTGACACCACCCATGTCTCTGTATGTCAAACCATTCAAAAGATATTGGACTATAACGTATCGGCCAATCAGAAGAAGGGGCGTGGCTAATTTGCACCAATGAGGGTCAGGGACTCGATACTTAGTCATTTGACACCACCCATGTCTCTGTATGTCAAACCATTCAAAAGATATTGGACTTTAACGTATCAGCCAATCAGAAGAAGGGGCGGGGCTAATTTGCACCAATGAGTGTCAGGGGCTCGATACTTAGTCATTTGATACCACCCGTGAGTCTCTATGTCAAACCATTCAAAAGATATTGGACTATAACGTATCGGCCAATCAGAAGAAGGGGCGGGGCTAATATGTATATATAATATACAAATGTAAATATTTATATGTATAATAATAATAATATACATATATATCCCATGAACCTGTCCCCAGCAGGACTGGGGATCATGTAAGGTCAAAAGGTCAGGGTTCAGATTCCTCCATTATCCAAGGTAAAGTATTATGAAGTCTGCATTGAGTGGGTCATGTGACTAGTTCTGGGTCACATGACCCGGAAGTATGGTAGTGTATATTGTATTGGAATGACTCAGCTAGTTCTTCGGATTTGACAAGCCTCAAATAACTTCACCTTGTAATCAAACTGTAGCTCCTAGCAGAAAAACAAAGACATCGTGAGAGAGACAGAACCCGGAAGATTCTGACAATCTTAATTTTATTCAGATATTCCTTAAAATGTGTTAGTAACGGCAATTCGAAAACAAAAATGAGATTTTTTTGAAGAAAACTTATTTTAACATTAGACTTAATGGAGACAGAGGCAGGATTTGGCGTGACTCTTGGCTCCCCCGTTCAAATTTTGTGCACACCACGCCTGTCAAAGTCACATTTTAAGAATACCAAAATGTATGTCTACATTCTGACCAAAAATTATCTGTCCAGCTTTTACGGTTCGGCCGTGAGGTCGAGTTACAAATAAAAATTATGATCATTTTTTCAGGGTTCTGCTCACTCTGATCAATTAAAACCTCCACTCTAGATTTGAAAAAGGAGGTTTTTTAGTCCTCGCTTGAAGGCTCATATCTTGAAAAGTGTACATTTTAGGAAAAAACAGTCCGGGGTTTGGAGAGAGAAGAGAAGTTTTCCTCCGTTTTGAAGTTTGAATGACGTTTCTACGTCCAAGTATGAGAAAGATACGTGACTCGGAAAAAAGGTGAATTTTGTCTTTTTTTTCTCAACATTTTCCCATCCGCTTATAATGGCGCCATTGAAATGCATGGGAAAATCTTCCCCATTAGTTTGGAAATTTGGAAATGTTTTTGCACTTCGTGCAAAAACTATTCGTGCCATCGTTCTGAAAATCCACAGGACTGTAGTTAAATTCAGGGCCTACAACTTTCTAAATCGGTTCAGAATTTTTCGAGTAACGGTGTGCGAGTGGTGAGGCCCCAAAGTTCACGCAATGCGTTCCGGATGGGGCAAAAAGCGCACGTTTGTGCACGTTGCGCAAAAACGTGCACGCCAATCGCTTATAAAAGTCATACCAATCGATTCCCGATTAAGTCGCACGTTTCTACGTTTTTACTTTTCGCGTTTTCTCAAAGCTGTGGGACTAGTTACGCGCCGAAGTTTATACGGAAGAATATGGAATAATAAATAAATAACTAGACCAAAATTCCCGGGAAATTTTGAAGTGCCACGGACTACTGCCGGATGATCGCGGGATGCACCCATGAAGGTCAAGGACTCGATACTTAGTCATTTGACACCACCCATGACTCTCTATGTCAAACCATTCAAAAGATATTGGACTATAACGTATCGGCCAATCAGAAGAAGGGGCGGGGCTAATTTGCACCAATGAGGGTCAGGGACTCGATACTTGGTCATTTGACACCACCCATGTCTCTGTATGTCAAACCATTCAAAAGATATTGGACTATAACGTATCGGCCAATCAGAAGAAGGGGCGGGGCTAATTTGCACCAATGAGGGTCAGGGACTCGATACCTAGTCATTTGACACCACCCATGTCTCTGTATGTCAAACCATTCAAAAGATATTGGACTTTAACGTATCAGCCAATCAGAAGAAGGGGCGTGGCTAATTTGCACCAATGAGGGTCAGGGATTCGATACTTAGTCATTTGACACCACCCATGTCTCTGTATGTCAAACCATTCAAAAGATATTGGAGTATAACGTATCGGCCAATCAGAAGAAGGGGCGTGGCTAATTTGCACCAATGAGGGTCAGGGACTCGATACTTAGTCATTTGACACCACCCATGTCTCTGTATGTCAAACCATTCAAAAGATATTGGACTATAACGTATCAGCCAATCAGAAGAAGGGGCGGGGCTAATTTGCACCAATGAGGGTCAGGGACTCGATACTTAGTCATTTGATACCACCCGTGAGTCTCTATGTCAAACCATTCAAAAGATATTGGACTATAACGTATCGGCCAATCAGAAGAAGGGGCGGGGCTAATTTGCACCAATGAGGGTCAGGGGCTCGATACTTAGTCATTTGATACCACCCGTGAGTCTCTATGTCAAACCATTCAAAAGATATTGGACTATAACGTATCGGCCAATCAGAAGAAGGGGCGGGGCTAATATGTATATATAATATACAAATGTAAATATTTATATGTATAATAATAATAATATACATATATATCCCATGAACCTGTCCCCAGCAGGACTGGGGATCATGTAAGGTCAAAAGGTCAGGGTTCAGATTCCTCCATTATCCAAGGTAAAGTATTATGAAGTCTGCATTGAGTGGGTCATGTGACTAGTTCTGGGTCACATGACCCGGAAGTATGGTAGTGTATATTGTATTGGAATGACTCAGCTAGTTCTTCGGATTTGACAAGCCTCAAATAACTTCACCTTGTAAACAAACTGTAGCTCCTAGCAGAAAAACAAAGACATCGTGAGAGAGACAGAACCCGGAAGATTCTGACAATCTTAATTTTATTCAGATATTCCTTAAAATGTGTTAGTAACGGCAATTCGAAAACAAAAATGAGATTTTTTTGAAGAAATTTTTATTTAACATTGCAGTGAATGGAGAGAGAGACAGGAATTGGCATGGCTCTTAGTCTCCCCGTTTAAATTTTGTGCACACCACGCCTGTCAAAGTCACATTTTAAGAATACCAAAATGTATGTCTACATTCTGACCAAAAATTATCTGTCCAGCTTTTACGGTTCGGCCGTGAGGTCGAGTTACAAATAAAAATTATGATCATTTTTTCAAGGTTCTGCTCACTCTGATCAATTAAAACCTCCACTCTAGATTTGACAAAGAGTGATTTTCAGTCCTCGCTTGAAGGCTCATATCTTGAAAAGTGTACATTTTAGGAAAAAACAGTCCGTGGTTTAGAGAGAGAAGAGAAGTTTTCCTCCGTTTTGAAGTTTGAATGACGTTTCTACGTGCAAGTATGAGAAAGATACGTGACTTGGAAAAAAGGTGAATTTTGTCTTTTTTTTCTCAACATTTTCCCATCCGCTTTGAATGGCGCCATTGAAATGCATGGGAAAACAGTTCCCCATTAGTTTGGAAATTTGGAAATGTTTTTGCACTTCGTGCAAAAACTATTCGTGCCATCGTTCTGAAAATCCAGAGGACTGTAGTTAAATTCAGGGCCTACAACTTTCTAAATCGGTTCAGAATTTTTCGAGTAACGGTATGCGAGTGGTGAGGCCCCAAAGTTCACGCAATGCGTTCCGGATGGGGCAAAAAGCGCACGTTTGTGCACGTTGCGCAAAAACGTGCACGCCAATCGCTTATAAAAGTCATACCAATTGATTCCCGATTAAGTCGCACGTTTCTACGTTTTTACTTTTTGAGTTTTCTCAAAGCTGTGCGACTAGTTACGCGCCGAAGTTTATACGGAAGAATATGGAATAAATAATAATAAATAACTAGACCAAAATTCCCGGGAAATTTTGAAGTGCCACGGACTACTGCCGGATGATCGCGGGATGCACCCATGAAGGTCAAGGACTCGATACTTGGTCATTTGACACCACCCATGACTCTCTATGTCAAACCATTCAAAAGATATTGGACTATAACGTATCGGCCAATCAGAAGAAGGGGCGTGGCTAATTTGCACCAATGAGGGTCAGGGACTCGATACTTGGTCATTTGACACCACCCATGTCTCTGTATGTCAAACCATTCAAAAGATATTGGACTATAACGTATCGGCCAATCAGAAGAAGGGGCGTGGCTAATTTGCACCAATGAGGGTCAGGGACTCCATACTTAGTCATTTGACACCACCCATGTCTCTGTATGTCAAACCATTCAAAAGATATTGGACTTTAACGTATCAGCCAATCAGAAGAAGGGGCGGGGCAAATTTGCACCAATGAGGGTCAGGGACTCGATACTTAGTCATTTGACACCACCCATGTCTCTGTATGTCAAACCATTCAAAAGATATTGGACTTTAACGTATCAGCCAATCAGAAGAAGGGGCGGGGCTAATTTGCACCAATGAGGGTCAGGGACTCGATACTTAGTCATTTGACACCACCCATGTCTCTGTATGTCAAACCATTCAAAAGATATTGGACTTTAACGTATCAGCCAATCAGAAGAAGGGGCGTGGCTAATTTGCACCAATGAGGGTCAGGGACTCGATACTTAGTCATTTGACACCACCCATGTCTCTGTATGTCAAACCATTCAAAAGATATTGGACTTTAACGTATCAGCCAATCAGAAGAAGGGGCGTGGCTAATTTGCACCAATGAGGGTCAGGGGCTCGATACTTAGTCATTTGATACCACCCGTGAGTCTCTATGTCAAACCATTCAAAAGATATTGGACTTTAACGTATCAGCCAATCAGAAGAAGGGGCGGGGCTAATTTGCACCAATGAGGGTCAGGGGCTCGATACTTAGTCATTTGATACCACCCGTGAGTCTCTATGTCAAACCATTCAAAAGATATTGGACTATAACGTATCGGCCAATCAGAAGAAGGGGCGGGGCTAATATGTATATATAATATACAAATGTAAATATTTATATGTATAATAATAATAATATACATATATATCCCATGAACCTGTCCCCAGCAGGACTGGGGATCATGTAAGGTCAAAAGGTCAGGGTTCAGATTCCTCCATTTTCCAAGGTAAAGTATTATGAAGTCTGCATTGAGTGGGTCATGTGACCAGTTCTGGGTCACATGACCCGGAAGTATGGTAGTGTATATTGTATTGGAATGACTCAGCTATTTCTTCGGATTTGACAAGCCTCAAATAACTTCACCTTGTAATCAAACTGTAGCTCCTAGCAGAAAAACAAAGACATCGTGAGAGAGACAGAACCCGGAAGATTCTGACAATCTTAATTTTATTCAGATATTCCTTAAAATGTGTTAGTAACGGCAATTCGAAAACAAAAATGAGATTTTTTTGAAGAAAACTTATTTTAACATTAGACTTAATGGAGACAGAGGCAGGATTTGGCGTGACTCTTGGCTCCCCCGTTCAAATTTTGTGCACACCACGCCTGTCAAAGTCACATTATTTGAATCTCAACATCTATGTCTACATTCTGACCAAAGATTATCTTTCTAGCTTTTACGGTTCGGCCGTGAGCTCAAGTTACAAATAAAAATTATGGTCATTTTTTCAAAGTCTCTCGCACTCTGATCAATTAGAACCGCACTGAAGATTTGACAAAAAAGTGATTTCCAGTCCTCGCTTGAGGGCTCATATCTTGAAAAGTGTACATTTTAGGAAAAAACAGTCTGGGGTTTAGAGAGAGAAGAGAAGTTTTCCTCCGTTTTGAAGTTTGAATGACGTTTCTACGTGCAAGTATGAGAAAGATAGGTGACTCAGAAAAAAGGTGATTTTTTTTTTTTTTAACCTTCACCGGACATTTTACACCCACAGTGTGAAATGCTGCCCCATACAAATACATGGGAAAATCTTCCCCATTAGTTTGGAAATTTGGAAATGTTTTTGCACTTCGTGCAAAAACTATTCGTGCCATCGTTCTGAAAATCCAGAGGACTGTAGTTAAATTCAGGGCCTACAACTTTCTAAATCGGTTCAGAATTTTTCGAGTAACGGTTTGCGAGTGGTGAGGCCCCAAAGTTCACGCAATGCGTTCCGGATGGGGCAAAAAGTGCACGTTTGTGCACGTTGCGCAAAAACGTGCACGCCAATCGCTTATAAAAGTCATACCAATTGATTCCCGATTAAGTCGCACGTTTCTACGTTTTTACTTTTTGAGTTTTCTCAAAGCTGCGCAACTAGTTACGCGCCGAAGTTTATACGGAAGAATATGGAATAATAATAAATAAACTAGACAAAATTCCCGGGAAATTTTGAAGTGCCACGGACTACTGCCGGATGATCGCGGGATGCACCCATGAAGGTCAAGGACTCGATACTTGGTCATTTGACACCACCCATGACTCTCTATGTCAAACCATTCAAAAGATATTGGACTATAACGTATCGGCCAATCAGAAGAAGGGGCGTGGCTAATTTGCACCAATGAGGGTCAGGGACTCGATACTTAGTCATTTGACACCACCCATGTCTCTGTATGTCAAACCATTCAAAAGATATTGGACTTTAACGTATCAGCCAATCAGAAGAAGGGGCGTGGCTAATTTGCACCAATGAGGGTCAGGGACTCGATACTTGGTCATTTGACACCACCCATGTCTCTGTATGTCAAACCATTCAAAAGATATTGGACTATAACGTATCGGCCAATCAGAAGAAGGGGCGTGGCTAATTTGCACCAATGAGGGTGAGGGACTCCATACTTAGTCATTTGACACCACCCATGTCTCTGTATGTCAAACCATTCAAAAGATATTGGACTTTAACGTATCAGCCAATCAGAAGAAGGGGCGGGGCTAATTTGCACCAATGAGGGTCAGGGACTCGATACTTAGTCATTTGACACCACCCATGTCTCTGTATGTCAAACCATTCAAAAGATATTGGACTTTAACGTATCAGCCAATCAGAAGAAGGGGCGTGGCTAATTTGCACCAATGAGGGTCAGGGACTCGATACTTAGTCATTTGACACCACCCATGTCTCTGTATGTCAAACCATTCAAAAGATATTGGACTATAACGTATCGGCCAATCAGAAGAAGGGGCGTGGCTAATTTGCACCAATGAGGGTCAGGGACTCGATACTTAGTCATTTGACACCACCCATGTCTCTGTATGTCAAACCATTCAAAAGATATTGGACTTTAACGTATCAGCCAATCAGAAGAAGGGGCGGGGCTAATTTGCACCAATGAGTGTCAGGGGCTCGATACTTAGTCATTTGATACCACCCGTGAGTCTCTATGTCAAACCATTCAAAAGATATTGGACTATAACGTATCGGCCAATCAGAAGAAGGGGCGGGGCTAATATGTTTATATAATATACAAATGTAAATATTTATATGTATAATAATAATAATATACATATATATCCCATGAACCTGTCCCCAGCAGGACTGGGGATCATGTAAGGTCAAAAGGTCAGGGTTCAGATTCCTCCATTATCCAAGGTAAAGTATTATGAAGTCTGCATTGAGTGGGTCATGTGACTAGTTCTGGGTCACATGACCCGGAAGTATGGTAGTGTATATTGTATTGGAATGACTCAGCTAGTTCTTCGGATTTGACAAGCCTCAAATAACTTCACCTTGTAATCAAACTGTAGCTCCTAGCAGAAAAACAAAGACATCGTGAGAGAGACAGAACCCGGAAGATTCTGACAATCTTAATTTTATTCAGATATTCCTTAAAATGTGTTAGTAACGGCAATTCGAAAACAAAAATGAGATTTTTTTGAAGAAAACGTTATTTAACATGGGAGTCAATGGAGAGAAAGACAGGATTTGGCATGGCTGTTAGTCTCCCCGTTCAAATTTTGTGCACACCACGCCTGTCAAAGTCACATTTTATGAATCACAAAACCTATGTCTATATTCTGACCAAAAATGATCTGTCTACCTTTTACGGTTTGGCCGTGAGGTCGAGTTACAAATAAAAATTATGATCATTTTTTTAAAGTCTCTCGCACTCTGATCAATTAGAACCGCACTGAAGATTTGACAAAAAAGTGATTTCCAGTCCTCGCTTGAGCGCTCATATCTTGAAAAGTGTACATTTTAGGAAAAAACAGTCCGGGGTTTAGAGAGAGAAGAGAAGTTTTCCTCCGTTTTGAAGTTTGAATGACCTTTCTACGTGCAAGTATGAGAAAGATAGGTGACTCAGAAAAAAGGTGATTTTTTTTTTTTTAACCTCATCCCACACACAGTGTGAAATGCTGCCCCATACAAATACATGGTCCCCATTAGTTTGGAAATTTGGAAATGTTTTTGCACTTCGTGCAAAAACTATTCGTGCCATCGTTCTGAAAATCCACAGGAATGTAGTTAAATTCAGGGCCTACAACTTTCTAAATCGGTTCATAATTTTTCGAGTAACGGTGTGCGAGTGGTGAGGCCCCAAAGTTGACGCAATGCGTTCCGGATGGGGCAAAAAGTGCACGTTTGTGCACGTTGCGCAAAAACGTGCACGCCAATCGCTAATAAAAGTCATACCAATCGATTCCCGATTAAGGCGCACGTTTCTACGTTTTTACTTTTTGAGTTTTCTCAAAGCTGTGCGACTAGTTACGCGCCGAAGTTTATACGGAAGAATATGGAATAAATAATAATAAATAATAATAAGCCTGAGCAATAGTATTAGTGCCTCGTGCTGCGCACGAGGCACTCCTCCTCCATTGAGCTTGCGCATCTCAATGGAGGAGGCGTGCCACGTGGCGCAGCCGTGGCACTAATAATAAGCCTGAGCAATAGTATTAGTGCCTCGTGCTGCGCACGAGGCACTCCTCCTCCATTGAGCTTGCGCATCTCAATGGAGGAGGAGTGCCACGTGGCGCAGCCGTGGCACTAACTAGACCAAAATTCCCGGGAAATTTTGAAGTGCCACGGACTACTGCCGGATGATCGCGGGATGCACCCATGAAGGTCAAGGACTTGATACTTAGTCATTTGACACCACCCATGTCTCTGTATGTCAAACCATTCAAAAGATATTGGACTATAACGTATCGGCCAATCAGAAGAAGGGGCGTGGCTAATTTGCACCAATGAGGGTCAGGGACTCCATACTTAGTCATTTGACACCACACATGTCTCTGTATGTCAAACCATTCAAAAGATATTGGACTTTAACGTATCGGCCAATCAGAAGAAGGGGCGTGGCTAATTTGCACCAATGAGGGTCGGGGACTCGATACTTAGTCATTTGACACCACCCATGTCTCTGTATGTCAAACCATTCAAAAGATATTGGACTATAACGTATCGGCCAATCAGAAGAAGGGGCGTGGCTAATTTGCACCAATGAGGGTCAGGGACTCGATACTTAGTCATTTGACACCACCCATGTCTCTGTATGTCAAACCATTCAAAAGATATTGGACTTTAACGTATCAGCCAATCAGAAGAAGGGGCGGGGCTAATTTGCACCAATGAGGGTCAGGGACTCGATACTTAGTCATTTGACACCACCCATGTCTCTGTATGTCAAACCATTCAAAAGATATTGGACTTTAACGTATCAGCCAATCAGAAGAAGGGGCGTGGCTAATTTGCACCAATGAGGGTCAGGGACTCGATACTTAGTCATTTGACACCACCCATGTCTCTGTATGTCAAACCATTCAAAAGATATTGGACTATAACGTATCGGCCAATCAGAAGAAGGGGCGTGGCTAATTTGCACCAATGAGGGTCAGGGACTCGATACTTAGTCATTTGACACCACCCATGTCTCTGTATGTCAAACCATTCAAAAGATATTGGACTTTAACGTATCAGCCAATCAGAAGAAGGGGCGGGGCTAATTTGCACCAATGAGTGTCAGGGGCTCGATACTTAGTCATTTGATACCACCCGTGAGTCTCTATGTCAAACCATTCAAAAGATATTGGACTATAACGTATCGGCCAATCAGAAGAAGGGGCGGGGCTAATATGTATATATAATATACAAATGTAAATATTTATATGTATAATAATAATAATATACATATATATCCCATGAACCTGTCCCCAGCAGGACTGGGGATCATGTAAGGTCAAAAGGTCAGGGTTCAGATTCCTCCATTATCCAAGGTAAAGTATTATGAAGTCTGCATTGAGTGGGTCATGTGACTAGTTCTGGGTCACATGACCCGGAAGTATGGTAGTGTATATTGTATTGGAATGACTCAGCTAGTTCTTCGGATTTGACAAGCCTCAAATAACTTCACCTTGTAATCAAACTGTAGCTCCTAGCAGAAAAACAAAGACATCGTGAGAGAGACAGAACCCGGAAGATTCTGACAATCTTAATTTTATTCAGATATTCCTTAAAATGTGTTAGTAACGGCAATTCGAAAACAAAAATGAGATTTTTTTGAAGAAAACTTATTTTAACATTAGACTTAATGGAGACAGAGGCAGGATTTGGCGTGACTCTTGGCTCCCCCGTTCAAATTTTGTGCACACCACGCCTGTCAAAGTCACATTTTAAGAATACCAAAATGTATGTCTACATTCTGACCAAAAATTATCTGTCCAGCTTTTACGGTTCGGCCGTGAGGTCGAGTTACAAATAAAAATTATGGTCATTTTTTCAGGGTTCTGCTCACTCTGATCAATTAAAACCTCCACTCTAGATTTGAAAAAGGGGGTTTTTTAGTCCTCGCTTGAAGGCTCATATCTTGAAAAGTGTACATTTTAGGAAAAAACAGTCCGGGGTTTGGAGAGAGAAGAGAAGTTTTCCTCCGTTTTGAAGTTTGAATGACGTTTCTACGTCCAAGTATGAGAAAGATACGTGACTCGGAAAAAAGGTGAATTTTGTCTTTTTTTTCTCAACATTTTCCCATCCGCTTATAATGGCGCCATTAAAATGCATGGGAAAATCTTCCCCATTAGTTTGGAAATTTGGAAATGTTTTTGCACTTCGTGCAAAAACTATTCGTGCCATCGTTCTGAAAATCCACAAGACTGTAGTTAAATTCAGGGCCTACAACTTTCTAAATCGGTTCAGAATTTTTCGAGTAACGGTATGCGAGTGGTGAGGCCCCAAAGTTCACGCAATGCGTTCCGGATGGGGCAAAAAGCGCACGTTTGTGCACGTTGCGCAAAAACGTGCACGCCAATCGCTTATAAAAGTCATACCAATTGATTCCCGATTAAGTCGCACGTTTCTACGTTTTTACTTTTTGAGTTTTCTCAAAGCTGTGCGACTAGTTACGCGCCGAAGTTTATACGGAAGAATATGGAATAAATAATAAATAATAACTAGACCAAAATTCCCGGGAAATTTTGAAGTGCCACGGACTACTGCCGGATGATCGCGGGATGCACCCATGAAGGTCAAGGACTCGATACTTAGTCATTTGACACCACCCATGACTCTCTATGTCAAACCATTCAAAAGATATTGGACTATAACGTATCGGCCAATCAGAAGAAGGGGCGTGGCTAATTTGCACCAATGAGGGTCAGGGACTCGATACTTAGTCATTTGACACCACCCATGTCTCTGTATGTCAAACCATTCAAAAGATATTGGACTTTAACGTATCAGCCAATCAGAAGAAGGGGCGTGGCTAATTTGCACCAATGAGGGTCAGGGACTCGATACTTGGTCATTTGACACCACCCATGTCTCTGTATGTCAAACCATTCAAAAGATATTGGACTATAACGTATCGGCCAATCAGAAGAAGGGGCGTGGCTAATTTGCACCAATGAGGGTCAGGGACTCGATACTTAGTCATTTGACACCACCCATGTCTCTGTATGTCAAACCATTCAAAAGATATTGGACTTTAACGTATCAGCCAATCAGAAGAAGGGGCGTGGCTAATTTGCACCAATGAGGGTCAGGGACTCGATACTTAGTCACTTGACACCACCCATGTCTCTGTATGTCAAACCATTCAAAAGATATTGGACTATAACGTATCGGCCAATCAGAAGAAGGGGCGTGGCTAATTTGCACCAATGAGGGTCAGGGACTCGATACTTAGTCATTTGACACCACCCATGTCTCTGTATGTCAAACCATTCAAAAGATATTGGACTTTAACGTATCAGCCAATCAGAAGAAGGGGCGGGGCTAATTTGCACCAATGAGGGTCAGGGGCTCGATACTTAGTCATTTGATACCACCCGTGAGTCTCTATGTCAAACCATTCAAAAGATATTGGACTATAACGTATCGGCCAATCAGAAGAAGGGGCGGGGCTAATATGTATATATAATATACAAATGTAAATATTTATATGTATAATAATAATAATATACATATATATCCCATGAACCTGTCCCCAGCAGGACTGGGGATCATGTAAGGTCAAAAGGTCAGGGTTCAGATTCCTCCATTATCCAAGGTAAAGTATTATGAAGTCTGCATTGAGTGGGTCATGTGACTAGTTCTGGGTCACATGACCCGGAAGTATGGTAGTGTATATTGTATTGGAATGACTCAGCTAGTTCTTCGGATTTGACAAGCCTCAAATAACTTCACCTTGTAATCAAACTGTAGCTCCTAGCAGAAAAACAAAGACATCGTGAGAGAGACAGAACCCGGAAGATTCTGACAATCTTAATTTTATTCAGATATTCCTTAAAATGTGTTAGTAACGGCAATTCGAAAACAAAAATGAGATTTTTTTGAAGAAAACGTTATTTAACATGGGAGTCAATGGAGAGAAAGACAGGATTTGGCGTGTCTGTTGGGCCCCCCGGTCAAATTTTGTGCACACCACGCCTGTCAAAGTCACATTTTATAAATCACAACACCTATGTCTATATTCTGACCAAAGATTATCTTTCTAGCTTTTACGGTTCGGCCGTGAGCTCAAGTTACAAATAAAATTATGGTCATTTTTTCAAAGTCTCTCGCACTCTGATCAATTAGAACCGCACTGTAGATTTGACAAAAAAGTGATTTCCAGTCCTCGCTTGAGCGCTCATATCTTGAAAAGTGTACATTTTAGGAAAAAACAGTCCGGGGTTTGGAGAGAGAAGAGAAGTTTTCCTCCGTTTTGAAGTCTGAATGACGTTTCTACGTCCAAGTATGAGAAAGATACGTGACTCGGAAAAAAGGTGAATTTTGTCTTTTTTTTCTCAACATTTTCCCATCCGCTTATAATGGCGCCATTGAAATGCATGGGAAAATCTTCCCCATTAGTTTGGAAATTTGGAAATGTTTTTGCACTTCGTGCAAAAACTATTCTTGCCATCGTTCTGAAAATCCACAGGACTGTAGTTAAATTCAGGGCCTACAACTTTCTAAATCGGTTCAGAATTTTTCGAGTAACGGTGTGCGAGTGGTGAGGCCCCAAAGTTCACGCAATGCGTTCCGGATGGGGCAAAAAGCGCACGTTTGTGCACGTTGCGCAAAAACGTGCACGCCAATCGCTTATAAAAGTCATACCAATTGATTCCCGATTAAGTCGCACGTTTCTACGTTTTTACTTTTTGAGTTTTCTCAAAGCTGTGCGACTAGTTACGCGCCGAAGTTTATACGGAAGAATATGGAATAAATAATAATAAATAACTAGACCAAAATTCCCGGGAAATTTTGAAGTGCCACGGACTACTGCCGGATGATCGCGGGATGCACCCATGAAGGTCAAGGACTTGATACTTAGTCATTTGACACCACCCATGTCTCTGTATGTCAAACCATTCAAAAGATATTGGACTATAACGTATCGTTCAATCAGAAGAAGGGGCGTGGCTAATTTGCACCAATGAGGGTCAGGGACTCCATACTTAGTCATTTGACACCACACATGTCTCTGTATGTCAAACCATTCAAAAGATATTGGACTTTAACGTATCGGCCAATCAGAAGAAGGGGCGTGGCTAATTTGCACCAATGAGGGTCGGGGACTCGATACTTAGTCATTTGACACCACCCATGTCTCTGTATGTCAAACCATTCAAAAGATATTGGACTATAACGTATCGGCCAATCAGAAGAAGGGGCGTGGCTAATTTGCACCAATGAGGGTCAGGGACTCGATACTTAGTCATTTGACACCACCCATGTCTCTGTATGTCAAACCATTCAAAAGATATTGGACTTTAACGTATCAGCCAATCAGAAGAAGGGGCGGGGCTAATTTGCACCAATGAGGGTCAGGGACTCGATACTTAGTCATTTGACACCACCCATGTCTCTGTATGTCAAACCATTCAAAAGATATTGGACTTTAACGTATCAGCCAATCAGAAGAAGGGGCGTGGCTAATTTGCACCAATGAGGGTCAGGGACTCGATACTTAGTCATTTGACACCACCCATGTCTCTGTATGTCAAACCATTCAAAAGATATTGGACTATAACGTATCGGCCAATCAGAAGAAGGGGCGTGGCTAATTTGCACCAATGAGGGTCAGGGACTCGATACTTAGTCATTTGACACCACCCATGTCTCTGTATGTCAAACCATTCAAAAGATATTGGACTTTAACGTATCAGCCAATCAGAAGAAGGGGCGGGGCTAATTTGCACCAATGAGTGTCAGGGGCTCGATACTTAGTCATTTGATACCACCCGTGAGTCTCTATGTCAAACCATTCAAAAGATATTGGACTATAACGTATCGGCCAATCAGAAGAAGGGGCGGGGCTAATATGTATATATAATATACAAATGTAAATATTTATATGTATAATAATAATAATATACATATATATCCCATGAACCTGTCCCCAGCAGGACTGGGGATCATGTAAGGTCAAAAGGTCAGGGTTCAGATTCCTCCATTATCCAAGGTAAAGTATTATGAAGTCTGCATTGAGTGGGTCATGTGACTAGTTCTGGGTCACATGACCCGGAAGTATGGTAGTGTATATTGTATTGGAATGACTCAGCTAGTTCTTCGGATTTGACAAGCCTCAAATAACTTCACCTTGTAATCAAACTGTAGCTCCTAGCAGAAAAACAAAGACATCGTGAGAGAGACAGAACCCGGAAGATTCTGACAATCTTAATTTTATTCAGATATTCCTTAAAATGTGTTAGTAACGGCAATTCGAAAACAAAAATGAGATTTTTTTGAAGAAAACTTATTTTAACATTAGACTTAATGGAGACAGAGGCAGGATTTGGCGTGACTCTTGGCTCCCCCGTTCAAATTTTGTGCACACCACGCCTGTCAAAGTCACATTTTAAGAATACCAAAATGTATGTCTACATTCTGACCAAAAATTATCTGTCCAGCTTTTACGGTTCGGCCGTGAGGTCGAGTTACAAATAAAAATTATGATCATTTTTTCAGGGTTCTGCTCACTCTGATCAATTAAAACCTCCACTCTAGATTTGAAAAAGGAGGTTTTTTAGTCCTCGCTTGAAGGCTCATATCTTGAAAAGTGTACATTTTAGGAAAAAACAGTCCGGGGTTTGGAGAGAGAAGAGAAGTTTTCCTCCGTTTTGAAGTTTGAATGACGTTTCTACGTCCAAGTATGAGAAAGATACGTGACTCGGAAAAAAGGTGAATTTTGTCTTTTTTTTCTCAACATTTTCCCATCCGCTTATAATGGCGCCATTGAAATGCATGGGAAAATCTTCCCCATTAGTTTGGAAATTTGGAAATGTTTTTGCACTTCGTGCAAAAACTATTCGTGCCATCGTTCTGAAAATCCACAGGACTGTAGTTAAATTCAGGGCCTACAACTTTCTAAATCGGTTCAGAATTTTTCGAGTAACGGTGTGCGAGTGGTGAGGCCCCAAAGTTCACGCAATGCGTTCCGGATGGGGCAAAAAGCGCACGTTTGTGCACGTTGCGCAAAAACGTGCACGCCAATCGCTTATAAAAGTCATACCAATCGATTCCCGATTAAGTCGCACGTTTCTACGTTTTTACTTTTCGCGTTTTCTCAAAGCTGTGGGACTAGTTACGCGCCGAAGTTTATACGGAAGAATATGGAATAATAAATAAATAACTAGACAAAATTCCCGGGAAATTTTGAAGTGCCACGGACTACTGCCGGATGATCGCGGGATGCACCCATGAAGGTCAAGGACTCGATACTTTGTCATTTGACACCACCCATGACTCTCTATGTCAAACCATTCAAAAGATATTGGACTATAACGTATCGGCCAATCAGAAGAAGGGGCGTGGCTAATTTGCACCAATGAGGGTCAGGGACTCGATACTTAGTCATTTGACACCACCCATGTCTCTGTATGTCAAACCATTCAAAAGATATTGGACTTTAACGTATCAGCCAATCAGAAGAAGGGGCGTGGCTAATTTGCACCAATGAGGGTCAGGGACTCGATACTTAGTCATTTGACACCACCCATGTCTCTGTATGTTAAACCATTCAAAAGATATTGGACTATAACGTATCGGCCAATCAGAAGAAGGGGCGTGGCTAATTTGCACCAATGAGGGTCAGGGACTCGATACTTAGTCATTTGACACCACCCATGTCTCTGTATGTCAAACCATTCAAAAGATATTGGACTATAACGTATCGGCCAATCAGAAGAAGGGGCGTGGCTAATTTGCACCAATGAGGGTCAGGGACTCGATACTTAGTCATTTGACACCACCCATGTCTCTGTATGTCAAACCATTCAAAAGATATTGGACTTTAACGTATCAGCCAATCAGAAGAAGGGGCGGGGCTAATTTGCACCAATGAGGGTCAGGGGCTCGATACTTAGTCATTTGACACCACCCATTACTCTGTATGTCAAACCATTCAAAAGATATTGGACTATAACGTATCGGCCAATCAGAAGAAGGGGCGGGGCTAATATGTATATATAATATACAAATGTAAATATTTATATGTATAATAATAATAATATACATATATATCCCATGAACCTGTCCCCAGCAGGACTGGGGATCATGTAAGGTCAAAAGGTCAGGGTTCAGATTCCTCCATTATCCAAGGTAAAGTATTATGAAGTCTGCATTGAGTGGGTCATGTGACTAGTTCTGGGTCACATGACCCGGAAGTATGGTAGTGTATATTGTATTGGAATGACTCAGCTAGTTCTTCGGATTTGACAAGCCTCAAATAACTTCACCTTGTAATCAAACTGTAGCTCCTAGCAGAAAAACAAAGACATCGTGAGAGAGACAGAACCCGGAAGATTCTGACAATCTTAATTTTATTCAGATATTCCTTAAAATGTGTTAGTAACGGCAATTCGAAAACAAAAATGAGATTTTTTTGAAGAAAACTTATTTTAACATTAGAGTCAATGGAGACAGAGGCAGGATTTGGCGTGACTCTTGGCTCCCCCGTTCAAATTTTGTGCACACCACGCCTGTCAAAGTCACATTATTTGAATCTCAACATCTATGTCTACATTCTGACCAAAGATTATCTTTCTAGCTTTTACGGTTCGGCCGTGAGCTCAAGTTACAAATAAAAATTATGGTCATTTTTTCAAAGTCTCTCGCACTCTGATCAATTAGAACCGCACTGAAGATTTGACAAAAAAGTGATTTCCAGTCCTCGCTTGAGGGCTCATATCTTGAAAAGTGTACATTTTAGGAAAAAACAGTCTGGGGTTTAGAGAGAGAAGAGAAGTTTTCCTCCGTTTTGAAGTTTGAATGACGTTTCTACGTGCAAGTATGAGAAAGATAGGTGACTCAGAAAAAAGGTGTTTTTTTTTTTTTTTAACCTCATCCCACACACAGTGTGAAATGCTGCCCCATACAAATACATGGTCCCCATTAGTTTGGAAATTTGGAAATGTTTTTGCACTTCGTGCAAAAACTATTCGTGCCATCGTTCTGAAAATCCACAGGAATGTAGTTAAATTCAGGGCCTACAACTTTCTAAATCGGTTCATAATTTTTCGAGTAACGGTGTGCGAGTGGTGAGGCCCCAAAGTTGACGCAATGCGTTCCGGATGGGGCAAAAAGTGCACGTTTGTGCACGTTGCGCAAAAACGTGCACGCCAATCGCTAATAAAAGTCATAGCAATCGATTCCCGATTAAGGCGCACGTTTCTACGTTTTTACTTTTCGCGTTTTCTCAAAGCTGTGGGACTAGTTACGCGCCGAAGTTTATACGGAAGAATATGGAATAATAAATAAATAAATAATAATAAGCCTGAGCAATAGTATGAGTGCCTCGTGCTGCGCACGAGGCACTCCTCCTCCATTGAGCTTGCGCATCTCAATGGAGGAGGAGTGCCACGTGGCGCAGCCGTGGCACTAACTAGACCAAAATTCCCGGGAAATTTTGAAGTGCCACGGACTACTGCCGGATGATCGCGGGATGCACCCATGAAGGTCAAGGACTCGATACTTAGTCATTTGACACCACCCATGTCTCTGTATGTCAAACCATTCAAAAGATATTGGACTATAACGTATCGGCCAATCAGAAGAAGGGGCGGGGCTAATTTGCACCAATGAGGGTCAGGGACTCCATACTTGGTCATTTGACACCACCCATGTCTCTGTATGTCAAACCATTCAAAAGATATTGGACTATAACGTATTGGCCAATCAGAAGAAGGGGCGTGGCTAATTTGCACCAATGAGGGTCAGGGACTCCATACTTAGTCATTTGACACCACCCATGTCTCTGTATGTCAAACCATTCAAAAGATATTGGACTATAACGTATCGGCCAATCAGAAGAAGGGGCGGGGCTAATTTGCACCAATGAGGGTCAGGGACTCGATACTTAGTCATTTGACACCACCCATGTCTCTGTATGTCAAACCATTCAAAAGGTATTGGACTTTAACGTATCAGCCAATCAGAAGAAGGGGCGTGGCTAATTTGCACCAATGAGGGTCAGGGACTCGATACTTAGTCATTTGACACCACCCATGTCTCTGTATGTCAAACCATTCAAAAGATATTGGACTATAACGTATCGGCCAATCAGAAGAAGGGGCGTGGCTAATTTGCACCAATGAGGGTCAGGGACTCGATACTTAGTCATTTGACACCACCCATGTCTCTGTATGTCAAACCATTCAAAAGATATTGGACTATAACGTATCGGCCAATCAGAAGAAGGGGCGTGGCTAATTTGCACCAATGAGGGTCAGGGACTCGATACTTAGTCATTTGACACCACCCATGTCTCTGTATGTCAAACCATTCAAAAGATATTGGACTTTAACGTATCAGCCAATCAGAAGAAGGGGCGGCGCTAATTTGCACCAATGAGGGTCAGGGGCTCGATACTTAGTCATTTGACACCACCCATTACTCTGTATGTCAAACCATTCAAAAGATATTGGACTATAACGTATCGGCCAATCAGAAGAAGGGGCGGGGCTAATATGTATATATAATATACAAATGTAAATATTTATATGTATAATAATAATAATATACATATATATCCCATGAACCTGTCCCCAGCAGGACTGGGGATCATGTAAGGTCAGGGTTCAGATTCCTCCATTATCCAAGGTAAAGTATTATGAAGTCTGCATTGAGTGGGTCATGTGACTAGTTCTGGGTCACATGACCCGGAAGTATGGTAGTGTATATTGTATTGGAATGACTCAGCTAGTTCTTCGGATTTGACAAGCCTCAAATAACTTCACCTTGTAATCAAACTGTAGCTCCTAGCAGAAAAACAAAGACATCGTGAGAGAGACAGAACCCGGAAGATTCTGACAATCTTAATTTTATTCAGATATTCCTTAAAATGTGTTAGTAACGGCAATTCGAAAACAAAAATGAGATTTTTTTGAAGAAATTTTTTTTTAACATTGCAGTGAATGGAGAGAAAGACAGGAATTGGCATGGCTCTTAGTCTCCCCGTTTTAATTTGGTTCACACAACACCTGTCAAAGTCACATTTTATGAATACCAAAATGTATGTCTACATTCTGACCAAAAATTATCTGTCCAGCTTTTACGGTTCGGCCGTGAGGTCGAGTTACAAATAAAAATTATGGTCATTTTTTCAGGGTTCTGCTCACTCTGATCAATTAGAACGTCCACTCTAGATTTGAAAAAGGGGGTTTTTTAGTCCTCGCTTGAAGGCTCATATCTTGAAAAGTGTACATTTTAGGAAAAAACAGTCCGGGGTTTAGAGAGAGAAGAGAAGTTTTCCTCCGTTTTGAAGTTTGAATGACGTTTCTACGTGCAAGTATGAGAAAGATAGGTGACTCAGAAAAAAGGTGATTTTTTTTTTTTTAACCTCATCCCACACACAGTGTGAAATGCTGCCCCATACAAATACATGGTCCCCATTAGTTTGGAAATTTGGAAATGTTTTTGCACTTCGTGCAAAAACTATTCGTGCCATCGTTCTGAAAATCCATAGGAATGTAGTTAAATTCAGGGCCTACAACTTTCTAAATCGGTTCATAATTTTTCGAGTAACGGTGTGCGAGTGGTGAGGCCCCAAAGTTCACGCAATGCGTTCCGGATGGGGCAAAAAGCGCACGTTTGTGCACGTTGCGCAAAAACGTGCACGCCAATCGCTAATAAAAGTCATACCAATCGATTCCCGATTAAGGCGCACGTTTCTACGTTTTTACTTTTCGCGTTTTCTCAAAGCTGTGGGACTAGTTACGCGCCAAAGTTTATACGGAAGAATATGGAATAATAACTAGACCAAAATTCCCGGGAAATTTTGAAGTGCCACGGACTACTGCCGGATGATCGCGGGATGCACCCATGAAGGTCAAGGACTCGATACTTAGTCATTTGACACCACCCATGACTCTCTATGTCAAACCATTCAAAAGATATTGGACTATAACGTATCGGCCAATCAGAAGAAGGGGCGGGGCTAATTTGCACCAATGAGGGTCAGGGACTCGATACTTTGTCATTTGACACCACCCATGTCTCTGTATGTCAAACCATTCAAAAGATATTGGACTATAACGTATCGGCCAATCAGAAGAAGGGGCGGGGCTAATTTGCACCAATGAGGGTCAGGGACTCGATACTTAGTCATTTGACACCACCCATGTCTCTGTATGTCAAACCATTCAAAAGATATTGGACTATAACGTATCGGCCAATCAGAAGAAGGGGCGTGGCTAATTTGCACCAATGAGGGTCAGGGACTCGATACTTAGTCATTTGACACCACCCATGTCTCTGTATGTCAAACCATTCAAAAGATATTGGACTTTAACGTATCAGCCAATCAGAAGAAGGGGCGTGGCTAATTTGCACCAATGAGGGTCAGGGACTCGATACTTAGTCATTTGACACCACCCATGTCTCTGTATGTCAAACCATTCAAAAGATATTGGACTATAACGTATCGGCCAATCAGAAGAAGGGGCGTGGCTAATTTGCACCAATGAGGGTCAGGGACTCGATACTTAGTAATTTGACACCACCCATGTCTCTGTATGTCAAACCATTCAAAAGATATTGGACTTTAACGTATCAGCCAATCAGAAGAAGGGGCGGGGCTAATTTGCACCAATGAGGGTCAGGGGCTCGATACTTAGTCATTTGATACCACCCGTGAGTCTCTATGTCAAACCATTCAAAAGATATTGGACTATAACGTATCGGCCAATCAGAAGAAGGGGCGGGGCTAATATGTATATATAATATACAAATGTAAATATTTATATGTATAATAATAATAATATACATATATATCCCATGAACCTGTCCCCAGCAGGACTGGGGATCATGTAAGGTCAAAAGGTCAGGGTTCAGATTCCTCCATTATCCAAGGTAAAGTATTATGAAGTCTGCATTGAGTGGGTCATGTGACTAGTTCTGGGTCACATGACCCGGAAGTATGGTAGTGTATATTGTATTGGAATGACTCAGCTAGTTTTTAGGATTTGACAAGCCTCAAATAACTTCACCTTGTAATCAAACTGTAGCTCCTAGCAGAAAAACAAAGACATCGTGAGAGAGACAGAACCCGGAAGATTCTGACAATCTTAATTTCATTCAGATATTCCTTAAAATGTGTTAGTAACGGCAATTCGAAAACAAAAATGAGATTTTTTTGAAGAACATTTTTTTTAACATTGCAGTGAATGGAGAAGGAGACAGGAATTGGCATGGCTCTTAGTCTCCCCGTTTAAATTTTGTGCACACCACGCCTGTCAAAGTCACATTTTAAGAATACCAAAATGTATGTCTACATTCTGACCAAAAATTATCTGTTTACCTTTTACGGTTTGGCCGTGACCTCGAGTTACAAATAAAAATTATGATCATTTTTTCAAGGTTCTGCTCACTCTGATCAATTAAAACCTCCACTCTAGATTTGACAAAGAGTGATTTTCAGTCCTCGCTTGAGGAATCATATCTTGAAAAGTGTACATTTTAGGAAAAAACAGTCCGGGGTTTAGAGAGAGAAGAGAAGTTTTCCTCCGTTTTGAAGTTTGAATGACGTTTCTACGTGCAAGTATGAGAAAGATAGGTGACTCAGAAAAAAGGTGTTTTTTTTTTTTTTTTAACCTTCACCGGACATTTCACACCCACAGTGTGAAATGCTGCCCCATACAAATACATGGGAAAATCTTCCCCATTAGTTTGGAAATTTGGAAATGTTTTTGCACTTCGTGCAAAAACTATTCGTGCCATCGTTCTGAAAATCCACAAGACTGTAGTTAAATTCAGGGCCTACAACTTTCTAAATCGGTTCATAATTTTTCGAGTAACGGTGTGCGAGTGGTGAGGCCCCAAAGTTCACGCAATGCGTTCCGGATGGGGCAAAAAGCGCACGTTTGTGCACGTTGCGCAAAAACGTGCACGCCAATCGCTTATAAAAGTCATACCAATCGATTCCCGATTAAGTCGCACGTTTCTACGTTTTTACTTTTCGCGTTTTCTCAAAGCTCTGGGACTAGTTACGCGCCGAAGTTTATACGGAAGAATATGGAATAATAAATAAATAAATAATAAGCCTGAGCAATAGTATGAGTGCCTCGTGCTGCGCACGAGGCACTCCTCCTCCATTGAGCTTGCGCATCTCAATGGAGGAGGAGTGCCACGTGGCGCAGCCGTGGCACTAACTAGACAAAATTCCCGGGAAATTTTGAAGTGCCACGGACTACTGCCGGATGATCGCGGGATGCACCCATGAAGGTCAAGGACTCGATACTTAGTCATTTGACACCACCCATGACTCTCTATGTCAAACCATTCAAAAGATATTGGACTATAACGTATCGGCCAATCAGAAGAAGGGGCGTGGCTAATTTGCACCAATGAGGGTCAGGGACTCGATACTTGGTCATTTGACACCACCCATGTCTCTGTATGTCAAACCATTCAAAAGATATTGGACTATAACGTATCGGCCAATCAGAAGAAGGGGCGTGGCTAATTTGCACCAATGAGGGTCAGGGACTCCATACTTAGTCATTTGACACCACCCATGTCTCTGTATGTCAAACCATTCAAAAGATATTGGACTTTAACGTATCAGCCAATCAGAAGAAGGGGCGGGGCTAATTTGCACCAATGAGGGTCAGGGACTCGATACTTAGTCATTTGACACCACCCATGTCTCTGTATGTCAAACCATTCAAAAGATATTGGACTTTAACGTATCAGCCAATCAGAAGAAGGGGCGTGGCTAATTTGCACCAATGAGGGTCAGGGACTCGATACTTAGTCATTTGACACCACCCATGTCTCTGTATGTCAAACCATTCAAAAGATATTGGACTATAACGTATCGGCCAATCAGAAGAAGGGGCGTGGCTAATTTGCACCAATGAGGGTCAGGGACTCGATACTTAGTCATTTGACACCACCCATGTCTCTGTATGTCAAACCATTCAAAAGATATTGGACTATAACGTATCAGCCAATCAG
Organism: Cololabis saira; assembly: GCF_033807715.1. Taxonomy (NCBI): domain Eukaryota; kingdom Metazoa; phylum Chordata; class Actinopteri; order Beloniformes; family Belonidae; genus Cololabis; species Cololabis saira. Next base: position 47,780 of record NW_026906268.1, read on the forward strand.
AAGAAGGGGCGGGGCTAATTTGCACCAATGAGGGTCAGGGACTCGATACTTAGTCATTTGATACCACCCGTGAGTCTCTATGTCAAACCATTCAAAAGATATTGGACTATAACGTATCGGCCAATCAGAAGAAGGGGCGGGGCTAATTTGCACCAATGAGGGTCAGGGGCTCGATACTTAGTCATTTGATACCACCCGTGAGTCTCTATGTCAAACCATTCGAAAGATATTGGACTATAACGTATCGGCCAATCAGAAGAAGGGGCGGGGCTAATATGTATATATAATATACAAATGTAAATATTTATATGTATAATAATAATAATATACATATATATCCCATGAACCTGTCCCCAGCAGGACTGGGGATCATGTAAGGTCAAAAGGTCAGGGTTCAGATTCCTCCATTATCCAAGGTAAAGTATTATGAAGTCTGCATTGAGTGGGTCATGTGACTAGTTCTGGGTCACATGACCCGGAAGTATGGTAGTGTATATTGTATTGGAATGACTCAGCTAGTTCTTCGGATTTGACAAGCCTCAAATAACTTCACCTTGTAAACAAACTGTAGCTCCTAGCAGAAAAACAAAGACATCGTGAGAGAGACAGAACCCGGAAGATTCTGACAATCTTAATTTTATTCAGATATTCCTTAAAATGTGTTAGTAACGGCAATTCGAAAACAAAAATGAGATTTTTTTGAAGAAATTTTTATTTAACATTGCAGTGAATGGAGAGAGAGACAGGAATTGGCATGGCTCTTAGTCTCCCCGTTTAAATTTTGTGCACACCACGCCTGTCAAAGTCACATTTTAAGAATACCAAAATGTATGTCTACATTCTGACCAAAAATTATCTGTCCAGCTTTTACGGTTCGGCCGTGAGGTCGAGTTACAAATAAAAATTATGGTCATTTTTTCAGGGTTCTGCTCACTCTGATCAATTAAAACCTCCACTCTAGATTTGAAAAAGGGGGTTTTTTAGTCCTCGCTTGAAGGCTCATATCTTGAAAAGTGTACATTTTAGGAAAAAACAGTCCGGGGTTTAGAGAGAGAAGAGAAGTTTTCCTCCGTTTTGAAGTTTGAATGACGTTTCTACGTGCAAGTATGAGAAAGATACGTGACTTGGAAAAAAGGTGAATTTTGTCTTTTTTTTCTCAACATTTTCCTATCCGCTTTGAATGGCGCCATTGAAATGCATGGGAAAACAGTTCCCCATTAGTTTGGAAATTTGGAAATGTTTTTGCACTTCGTGCAAAAACTATTCGTGCCATCGTTCTGAAAATCCAGAGGACTGTAGTTAAATTCAGGGCCTACAACTTTCTAAATCGGTTCAGAATTTTTCGAGTAACGGTATGCGAGTGGTGAGGCCCCAAAGTTCACGCAATGCGTTCCGGATGGGGCAAAAAGCGCACGTTTGTGCACGTTGCGCAAAAACGTGCACGCCAATCGCTTATAAAAGTCATACCAATTGATTCCCGATTAAGTCGCACGTTTCTACGTTTTTACTTTTTGAGTTTTCTCAAAGCTGTGCGACTAGTTACGCGCCGAAGTTTATACGGAAGAATATGGAATAAATAATAATAAATAATAAGCCTGAGCAATAGTATTAGTGCCTCGTGCTGCGCACGAGGCACTCCTCCTCCATTGAGCTTGCGCATCTCAATGGAGGAGGCGTGCCACGTGGCGCAGCCGTGGCACTAACTAGACCAAAATTCCCGGGAAATTTTGAAGTGCCACGGACTACTGCCGGATGATCGCGGGATGCACCCATGAAGGTCAAGGACTCGATACTTAGTCATTTGACACCACCCATGACTCTCTATGTCAAACCATTCAAAAGATATTGGACTATAACGTATCGGCCAATCAGAAGAAGGGGCGGGGCTAATTTGCACCAATGAGGGTCAGGGACTCGATACTTGGTCATTTGACACCACCCATGTCTCTGTATGTCAAACCATTCAAAATATATTGGACTATAACGTATCGGCCAATCAGAAGAAGGGGCGGGGCTAATTTGCACCAATGAGGGTCAGGGACTCGATACCTAGTCATTTGACACCACCCATGTCTCTGTATGTCAAACCATTCAAAAGATATTGGACTTTAACGTATCAGCCAATCAGAAGAAGGGGCGTGGCTAATTTGCACCAATGAGGGTCAGGGATTCGATACTTAGTCATTTGACACCACCCATGTCTCTGTATGTCAAACCATTCAAAAGATATTGGAGTATAACGTATCGGCCAATCAGAAGAAGGGGCGTGGCTAATTTGCACCAATGAGGGTCAGGGACTCGATACTTAGTCATTTGACACCACCCATGTCTCTGTATGTCAAACCATTCAAAAGATATTGGACTATAACGTATCAGCCAATCAGAAGAAGGGGCGGGGCTAATTTGCACCAATGAGGGTCAGGGACTCGATACTTAGTCATTTGATACCACCCGTGAGTCTCTATGTCAAACCATTCAAAAGATATTGGACTATAACGTATCGGCCAATCAGAAGAAGGGGCGGGGCTAATTTGCACCAATGAGGGTCAGGGGCTCGATACTTAGTCATTTGATACCACCCGTGAGTCTCTATGTCAAACCATTCAAAAGATATTGGACTATAACGTATCGGCCAATCAGAAGAAGGGGCGGGGCTAATATGTATATATAATATACAAATGTAAATATTTATATGTATAATAATAATAATATACATATATATCCCATGAACCTGTCCCCAGCAGGACTGGGGATCATGTAAGGTCAAAAGGTCAGGGTTCAGATTCCTCCATTATCCAAGGTAAAGTATTATGAAGTCTGCATTGAGTGGGTCATGTGACTAGTTCTGGGTCACATGACCCGGAAGTATGGTAGTGTATATTGTATTGGAATGACTCAGCTAGTTCTTCGGATTTGACAAGCCTCAAATAACTTCACCTTGTAAACAAACTGTAGCTCCTAGCAGAAAAACAAAGACATCGTGAGAGAGACAGAACCCGGAAGATTCTGACAATCTTAATTTTATTCAGATATTCCTTAAAATGTGTTAGTAACGGCAATTCGAAAACAAAAATGAGATTTTTTTGAAGAAATTTTTATTTAACATTGCAGTGAATGGAGAGAGAGACAGGAATTGGCATGGCTCTTAGTCTCCCCGTTTAAATTTTGTGCACACCACGCCTGTCAAAGTCACATTTTAAGAATACCAAAATGTATGTCTACATTCTGACCAAAAATTATCTGTCCAGCTTTTACGGTTCGGCCGTGAGGTCGAGTTACAAATAAAAATTATGATCATTTTTTCAAGGTTCTGCTCACTCTGATCAATTAAAACCTCCACTCTAGATTTGACAAAGAGTGATTTTCAGTCCTCGCTTGAAGGCTCATATCTTGAAAAGTGTACATTTTAGGAAAAAACAGTCCGTGGTTTAGAGAGAGAAGAGAAGTTTTCCTCCGTTTTGAAGTTTGAATGACGTTTCTACGTGCAAGTATGAGAAAGATACGTGACTTGGAAAAAAGGTGAATTTTGTCTTTTTTTTCTCAACATTTTCCCATCCGCTTTGAATGGCGCCATTGAAATGCATGGGAAAACAGTTCCCCATTAGTTTGGAAATTTGGAAATGTTTTTGCACTTCGTGCAAAAACTATTCGTGCCATCGTTCTGAAAATCCAGAGGACTGTAGTTAAATTCAGGGCCTACAACTTTCTAAATCGGTTCAGAATTTTTCGAGTAACGGTATGCGAGTGGTGAGGCCCCAAAGTTCACGCAATGCGTTCCGGATGGGGCAAAAAGCGCACGTTTGTGCACGTTGCGCAAAAACGTGCACGCCAATCGCTTATAAAAGTCATACCAATTGATTCCCGATTAAGTCGCACGTTTCTACGTTTTTACTTTTTGAGTTTTCTCAAAGCTGTGCGACTAGTTACGCGCCAAAGTTTATACGGAAGAATATGGAATAAATAATAATAAATAACTAGACCAAAATTCCCGGGAAATTTTGAAGTGCCACGGACTACTGCCGGATGATCGCGGGATGCACCCATGAAGGTCAAGGACTCGATACTTGGTCATTTGACACCACCCATGACTCTCTATGTCAAACCATTCAAAAGATATTGGACTATAACGTATCGGCCAATCAGAAGAAGGGGCGTGGCTAATTTGCACCAATGAGGGTCAGGGACTCGATACTTGGTCATTTGACACCACCCATGTCTCTGTATGTCAAACCATTCAAAAGATATTGGACTATAACGTATCGGCCAATCAGAAGAAGGGGCGTGGCTAATTTGCACCAATGAGGGTCAGGGACTCCATACTTAGTCATTTGACACCACCCATGTCTCTGTATGTCAAACCATTCAAAAGATATTGGACTTTAACGTATCAGCCAATCAGAAGAAGGGGCGGGGCAAATTTGCACCAATGAGGGTCAGGGACTCGATACTTAGTCATTTGACACCACCCATGTCTCTGTATGTCAAACCATTCAAAAGATATTGGACTTTAACGTATCAGCCAATCAGAAGAAGGGGCGGGGCTAATTTGCACCAATGAGGGTCAGGGACTCGATACTTAGTCATTTGACACCACCCATGTCTCTGTATGTCAAACCATTCAAAAGATATTGGACTTTAACGTATCAGCCAATCAGAAGAAGGGGCGTGGCTAATTTGCACCAATGAGGGTCAGGGACTCGATACTTAGTCATTTGACACCACCCATGTCTCTGTATGTCAAACCATTCAAAAGATATTGGACTTTAACGTATCAGCCAATCAGAAGAAGGGGCGTGGCTAATTTGCACCAATGAGGGTCAGGGGCTCGATACTTAGTCATTTGATACCACCCGTGAGTCTCTATGTCAAACCATTCAAAAGATATTGGACTTTAACGTATCAGCCAATCAGAAGAAGGGGCGGGGCTAATTTGCACCAATGAGGGTCAGGGGCTCGATACTTAGTCATTTGATACCACCCGTGAGTCTCTATGTCAAACCATTCAAAAGATATTGGACTATAACGTATCGGCCAATCAGAAGAAGGGGCGGGGCTAATATGTATATATAATATACAAATGTAAATATTTATATGTATAATAATAATAATATACATATATATCCCATGAACCTGTCCCCAGCAGGACTGGGGATCATGTAAGGTCAAAAGGTCAGGGTTCAGATTCCTCCATTATCCAAGGTAAAGTATTATGAAGTCTGCATTGAGTGGGTCATGTGACCAGTTCTGGGTCACATGACCCGGAAGTATGGTAGTGTATATTGTATTGGAATGACTCAGCTATTTCTTCGGATTTGACAAGCCTCAAATAACTTCACCTTGTAATCAAACTGTAGCTCCTAGCAGAAAAACAAAGACATCGTGAGAGAGACAGAACCCGGAAGATTCTGACAATCTTAATTTTATTCAGATATTCCTTAAAATGTGTTAGTAACGGCAATTCGAAAACAAAAATGAGATTTTTTTGAAGAAAACTTATTTTAACATTAGACTTAATGGAGACAGAGGCAGGATTTGGCGTGACTCTTGGCTCCCCCGTTCAAATTTTGTGCACACCACGCCTGTCAAAGTCACATTATTTGAATCTCAACATCTATGTCTACATTCTGACCAAAGATTATCTTTCTAGCTTTTACGGTTCGGCCGTGAGCTCAAGTTACAAATAAAAATTATGGTCATTTTTTCAAAGTCTCTCGCACTCTGATCAATTAGAACCGCACTGAAGATTTGACAAAAAAGTGATTTCCAGTCCTCGCTTGAGGGCTCATATCTTGAAAAGTGTACATTTTAGGAAAAAACAGTCTGGGGTTTAGAGAGAGAAGAGAAGTTTTCCTCCGTTTTGAAGTTTGAATGACGTTTCTACGTGCAAGTATGAGAAAGATAGGTGACTCAGAAAAAAGGTGATTTTTTTTTTTTTTAACCTTCACCGGACATTTTACACCCACAGTGTGAAATGCTGCCCCATACAAATACATGGGAAAATCTTCCCCATTAGTTTGGAAATTTGGAAATGTTTTTGCACTTCGTGCAAAAACTATTCGTGCCATCGTTCTGAAAATCCAGAGGACTGTAGTTAAATTCAGGGCCTACAACTTTCTAAATCGGTTCAGAATTTTTCGAGTAACGGTTTGCGAGTGGTGAGGCCCCAAAGTTCACGCAATGCGTTCCGGATGGGGCAAAAAGTGCACGTTTGTGCACGTTGCGCAAAAACGTGCACGCCAATCGCTTATAAAAGTCATACCAATTGATTCCCGATTAAGTCGCACGTTTCTACGTTTTTACTTTTTGAGTTTTCTCAAAGCTGCGCAACTAGTTACGCGCCGAAGTTTATACGGAAGAATATGGAATAATAATAAATAAACTAGACCAAAATTCCCGGGAAATTTTGAAGTGCCACGGACTACTGCCGGATGATCGCGGGATGCACCCATGAAGGTCAAGGACTCGATACTTAGTCATTTGACACCACCCATGACTCTCTATGTAAAACCATTCAAAAGATATTGGACTATAACGTATCGGCCAATCAGAAGAAGGGGCGGGGCTAATTTGCACCAATGAGGGTCAGGGACTCGATACTTAGTCATTTGACACCACCCATGTCTCTGTATGTCAAACCATTCAAAAGATATTGGACTTTAACGTATCAGCCAATCAGAAGAAGGGGCGTGGCTAATTTGCACCAATGAGGGTCAGGGACTCGATACTTGGTCATTTGACACCACCCATGTCTCTGTATGTCAAACCATTCAAAAGATATTGGACTATAACGTATCGGCCAATCAGAAGAAGGGGCGTGGCTAATTTGCACCAATGAGGGTCAGGGACTCCATACTTAGTCATTTGACACCACCCATGTCTCTGTATGTCAAACCATTCAAAAGATATTGGACTTTAACGTATCAGCCAATCAGAAGAAGGGGCGGGGCTAATTTGCACCAATGAGGGTCAGGGACTCGATACTTAGTCATTTGACACCACCCATGTCTCTGTATGTCAAACCATTCAAAAGATATTGGACTATAACATATCGGCCAATCAGAAGAAGGGGCGTGGCTAATTTGCACCAATGAGGGTCAGGGACTCGATACTTAGTCATTTGACACCACCCATGTCTCTGTATGTCAAACCATTCAAAAGATATTGGACTTTAACGTTTCAGCCAATCAGAAGAAGGGGCGTGGCTAATTTGCACCAATGAGGGTCAGGGACTCGATACTTAGTCATTTGACACCACCCATGTCTCTGTATGTCAAACCATTCAAAAGATATTGGACTTTAACGTTTCAGCCAATCAGAAGAAGGGGCGGGGCTAATTTGCACCAATGAGGGTCAGGGGCTCGATACTTAGTCATTTGATACCACCCGTGAGTCTCTATGTCAAACCATTCAAAAGATATTGGACTATAACGTATCGGCCAATCAGAAGAAGGGGCGGGGCTAATATGTATATATAATATACAAATGTAAATATTTATATGTATAATAATAATAATATACATATATATCCCATGAACCTGTCCCCAGCAGGACTGGGGATCATGTAAGGTCAGGGTTCAGATTCCTCCATTATCCAAGGTAAAGTATTATGAAGTCTGCATTGAGTGGGTCATGTGACTAGTTCTGGGTCACATGACCCGGAAGTATGGTAGTGTATATTGTATTGGAATGACTCAGCTAGTTCTTCGGATTTGACAAGCCTCAAATAACTTCACCTTGTAATCAAACTGTAGCTCCTAGCAGAAAAACAAAGACATCGTGAGAGAGACAGAACCCGGAAGATTCTGACAATCTTAATTTTATTCAGATATTCCTTAAAATGTGTTAGTAACGGCAATTCGAAAACAAAAATGAGATTTTTTTGAAGAAAACTTTTTTTAACATTAGAGTCAATGGAGACAGAGGCAGGATTTGGCGTGACTCTTGGCTCCCCCGTTCAAATTTTGTGCACACCACGCCTGTCAAAGTCATATTATTTGAATCTCAACATCTATGTCTACATTCTGACCAAAGATTATCTTTCTAGCTTTTACGGTTCGGCCGTGAGCTCGAGTTACAAATAAAAATTATGGTCATTTTTTCAAAGTCTCTCGCACTCTGATCAATTAGAACCGCACTGAAGATTTGACAAAAAAGTGATTTCCAGTCCTCGCTTGAGGGCTCATATCTTGAAAAGTGTACATTTTAGGAAAAAACAGTCTGGGGTTTAGAGAGAGAAGAGAAGTTTTCCTCCGTTTTGAAGTTTGAATGACGTTTCTACGTGCAAGTATGAGAAAGATAGGTGACTCAGAAAAAAGGTGATTTTTTTTTTTTTAACCTCATCCCACACACAGTGTGAAATGCTGCCCCATACAAATACATGGTCCCCATTAGTTTGGAAATTTGGAAATGTTTTTGCACTTCGTGCAAAAACTATTCGTGCCATCGTTCTGAAAATCCACAGGAATGTAGTTAAATTCAGGGCCTACAACTTTCTAAATCGGTTCATAATTTTTCGAGTAACGGTGTGCGAGTGGTGAGGCCCCAAAGTTGACGCAATGCGTTCCGGATGGGGCAAAAAGTGCACGTTTGTGCACGTTGCGCAAAAACGTGCACGCCAATCGCTAATAAAAGTCATACCAATCGATTCCCGATTAAGGCGCACGTTTCTACGTTTTTACTTTTCGCGTTTTCTCAAAGCTGTGGGACTAGTTACGCGCCGAAGTTTATACGGAAGAATATGGAATAAATAAATAAATAATAAGCCTGAGCAATAGTATGAGTGCCTCGTGCTGCGCACGAGGCACTCCTCCTCCATTGAGCTTGCGCATCTCAATGGAGGAGGAGTGCCACGTGGCGCAGCCGTGGCACTAACTAGACCAAAATTCCCGGGAAATTTTGAAGTGCCACGGACTACTGCCGGATGATCGCGGGATGCACCCATGAAGGTCAAGGACTTGATACTTAGTCATTTGACACCACCCATGTCTCTGTATGTCAAACCATTCAAAAGATATTGGACTATAACGTATCGGCCAATCAGAAGAAGGGGCGTGGCTAATTTGCACCAATGAGGGTCAGGGACTCCATACTTAGTCATTTGACACCACACATGTCTCTGTATGTCAAACCATTCAAAAGATATTGGACTTTAACGTATCGGCCAATCAGAAGAAGGGGCGTGGCTAATTTGCACCAATGAGGGTCGGGGACTCGATACTTAGTCATTTGACACCACCCATGTCTCTGTATGTCAAACCATTCAAAAGATATTGGACTATAACGTATCGGCCAATCAGAAGAAGGGGCGTGGCTAATTTGCACCAATGAGGGTCAGGGACTCGATACTTAGTCATTTGACACCACCCATGTCTCTGTATGTCAAACCATTCAAAAGATATTGGACTTTAACGTATCAGCCAATCAGAAGAAGGGGCGGGGCTAATTTGCACCAATGAGGGTCAGGGACTCGATACTTAGTCATTTGACACCACCCATGTCTCTGTATGTCAAACCATTCAAAAGATATTGGACTTTAACGTATCAGCCAATCAGAAGAAGGGGCGTGGCTAATTTGCACCAATGAGGGTCAGGGACTCGATACTTAGTCATTTGACACCACCCATGTCTCTGTATGTCAAACCATTCAAAAGATATTGGACTATAACGTATCGGCCAATCAGAAGAAGGGGCGTGGCTAATTTGCACCAATGAGGGTCAGGGACTCGATACTTAGTCATTTGACACCACCCATGTCTCTGTATGTCAAACCATTCAAAAGATATTGGACTTTAACGTATCAGCCAATCAGAAGAAGGGGCGGGGCTAATTTGCACCAATGAGTGTCAGGGGCTCGATACTTAGTCATTTGATACCACCCGTGAGTCTCTATGTCAAACCATTCAAAAGATATTGGACTATAACGTATCGGCCAATCAGAAGAAGGGGCGGGGCTAATATGTATATATAATATACAAATGTAAATATTTATATGTATAATAATAATTATATACATATATATCCCATGAACCTGTCCCCAGCAGGACTGGGGATCATGTAAGGTCAAAAGGTCAGGGTTCAGATTCCTCCATTATCCAAGGTAAAGTATTATGAAGTCTGCATTGAGTGGGTCATGTGACTAGTTCTGGGTCACATGACCCGGAAGTATGGTAGTGTATATTGTATTGGAATGACTCAGCTAGTTCTTCGGATTTGACAAGCCTCAAATAACTTCACCTTGTAATCAAACTGTAGCTCCTAGCAGAAAAACAAAGACATCGTGAGAGAGACAGAACCCGGAAGATTCTGACAATCTTAATTTTATTCAGATATTCCTTAAAATGTGTTAGTAACGGCAATTCGAAAACAAAAATGAGATTTTTTTGAAGAAAACTTATTTTAACATTAGACTTAATGGAGACAGAGGCAGGATTTGGCGTGACTCTTGGCTCCCCCGTTCAAATTTTGTGCACACCACGCCTGTCAAAGTCACATTTTAAGAATACCAAAATGTATGTCTACATTCTGACCAAAAATTATCTGTCCAGCTTTTACGGTTCGGCCGTGAGGTCGAGTTACAAATAAAAATTATGGTCATTTTTTCAGGGTTCTGCTCACTCTGATCAATTAAAACCTCCACTCTAGATTTGAAAAAGGGGGTTTTTTAGTCCTCGCTTGAAGGCTCATATCTTGAAAAGTGTACATTTTAGGAAAAAACAGTCCGGGGTTTGGAGAGAGAAGAGAAGTTTTCCTCCGTTTTGAAGTTTGAATGACGTTTCTACGTCCAAGTATGAGAAAGATACGTGACTCGGAAAAAAGGTGAATTTTGTCTTTTTTTTCTCAACATTTTCCCATCCGCTTATAATGGCGCCATTAAAATGCATGGGAAAATCTTCCCCATTAGTTTGGAAATTTGGAAATGTTTTTGCACTTCGTGCAAAAACTATTCGTGCCATCGTTCTGAAAATCCACAAGACTGTAGTTAAATTCAGGGCCTACAACTTTCTAAATCGGTTCAGAATTTTTCGAGTAACGGTATGCGAGTGGTGAGGCCCCAAAGTTCACGCAATGCGTTCCGGATGGGGCAAAAAGCGCACGTTTGTGCACGTTGCGCAAAAACGTGCACGCCAATCGCTTATAAAAGTCATACCAATTGATTCCCGATTAAGTCGCACGTTTCTACGTTTTTACTTTTTGAGTTTTCTCAAAGCTGTGCGACTAGTTACGCGCCGAAGTTTATACGGAAGAATATGGAATAAATAATAAATAATAACTAGACCAAAATTCCCGGGAAATTTTGAAGTGCCACGGACTACTGCCGGATGATCGCGGGATGCACCCATGAAGGTCAAGGACTCGATACTTAGTCATTTGACACCACCCATGACTCTCTATGTCAAACCATTCAAAAGATATTGGACTATAACGTATCGGCCAATCAGAAGAAGGGGCGTGGCTAATTTGCACCAATGAGGGTCAGGGACTCGATACTTAGTCATTTGACACCACCCATGTCTCTGTATGTCAAACCATTCAAAAGATATTGGACTTTAACGTATCAGCCAATCAGAAGAAGGGGCGTGGCTAATTTGCACCAATGAGGGTCAGGGACTCGATACTTGGTCATTTGACACCACCCATGTCTCTGTATGTCAAACCATTCAAAAGATATTGGACTATAACGTATCGGCCAATCAGAAGAAGGGGCGTGGCTAATTTGCACCAATGAGGGTCAGGGACTCGATACTTAGTCATTTGACACCACCCATGTCTCTGTATGTCAAACCATTCAAAAGATATTGGACTTTAACGTATCAGCCAATCAGAAGAAGGGGCGTGGCTAATTTGCACCAATGAGGGTCAGGGACTCGATACTTAGTCACTTGACACCACCCATGTCTCTGTATGTCAAACCATTCAAAAGATATTGGACTATAACGTATCGGCCAATCAGAAGAAGGGGCGTGGCTAATTTGCACCAATGAGGGTCAGGGACTCGATACTTAGTCATTTGACACCACCCATGTCTCTGTATGTCAAACCATTCAAAAGATATTGGACTTTAACGTATCAGCCAATCAGAAGAAGGGGCGGGGCTAATTTGCACCAATGAGGGTCAGGGGCTCGATACTTAGTCATTTGATACCACCCGTGAGTCTCTATGTCAAACCATTCAAAAGATATTGGACTATAACGTATCGGCCAATCAGAAGAAGGGGCGGGGCTAATATGTATATATAATATACAAATGTAAATATTTATATGTATAATAATAATAATATACATATATATCCCATGAACCTGTCCCCAGCAGGACTGGGGATCATGTAAGGTCAAAAGGTCAGGGTTCAGATTCCTCCATTATCCAAGGTAAAGTATTATGAAGTCTGCATTGAGTGGGTCATGTGACTAGTTCTGGGTCACATGACCCGGAAGTATGGTAGTGTATATTGTATTGGAATGACTCAGCTAGTTCTTCGGATTTGACAAGCCTCAAATAACTTCACCTTGTAATCAAACTGTAGCTCCTAGCAGAAAAACAAAGACATCGTGAGAGAGACAGAACCCGGAAGATTCTGACAATCTTAATTTTATTCAGATATTCCTTAAAATGTGTTAGTAACGGCAATTCGAAAACAAAAATGAGATTTTTTTGAAGAAAACGTTATTTAACATGGGAGTCAATGGAGAGAAAGACAGGATTTGGCGTGTCTGTTGGGCCCCCCGGTCAAATTTTGTGCACACCACGCCTGTCAAAGTCACATTTTATAAATCACAACACCTATGTCTATATTCTGACCAAAGATTATCTTTCTAGCTTTTACGGTTCGGCCGTGAGCTCAAGTTACAAATAAAATTATGGTCATTTTTTCAAAGTCTCTCGCACTCTGATCAATTAGAACCGCACTGTAGATTTGACAAAAAAGTGATTTCCAGTCCTCGCTTGAGCGCTCATATCTTGAAAAGTGTACATTTTAGGAAAAAACAGTCCGGGGTTTGGAGAGAGAAGAGAAGTTTTCCTCCGTTTTGAAGTCTGAATGACGTTTCTACGTCCAAGTATGAGAAAGATACGTGACTCGGAAAAAAGGTGAATTTTGTCTTTTTTTTCTCAACATTTTCCCATCCGCTTATAATGGCGCCATTGAAATGCATGGGAAAATCTTCCCCATTAGTTTGGAAATTTGGAAATGTTTTTGCACTTCGTGCAAAAACTATTCTTGCCATCGTTCTGAAAATCCACAGGACTGTAGTTAAATTCAGGGCCTACAACTTTCTAAATCGGTTCAGAATTTTTCGAGTAACGGTGTGCGAGTGGTGAGGCCCCAAAGTTCACGCAATGCGTTCCGGATGGGGCAAAAAGCGCACGTTTGTGCACGTTGCGCAAAAACGTGCACGCCAATCGCTTATAAAAGTCATACCAATTGATTCCCGATTAAGTCGCACGTTTCTACGTTTTTACTTTTTGAGTTTTCTCAAAGCTGTGCGACTAGTTACGCGCCGAAGTTTATACGGAAGAATATGGAATAAATAATAATAAATAATAAGCCTGAGCAATAGTATTAGTGCCTCGTGCTGCGCACGAGGCACTCCTCCTCCATTGAGCTTGCGCATCTCAATGGAGGAGGCGTGCCACGTGGCGCAGCCGTGGCACTAATAAGCCTGAGCAATAGTATTAGTGCCTCGTGCTGCGCACGAGGCACTCCTCCTCCATTGAGCTTGCGCATCTCAATGGAGGAGGCGTGCCACGTGGCGCAGCCGTGGCACTAACTAGACCAAAATTCCCGAGAAATTTTGAAGTGCCACGGACTACTGCCGGATGATCGCGGGATGCACCCATGAAGGTCAAGGACTCGATACTTGGTCATTTGACACCACCCATGACTCTCTATGTCAAACCATTCAAAAGATATTGGACTATAACGTATCGGCCAATCAGAAGAAGGGGCGGGGCTAATTTGCACCAATGAGGGTCAGGGACTCGATACTTTGTCATTTGACACCACCCATGTATCTGTATGTCAAACCATTCAAAAGATATTGGACTTTAACGTATCAGCCAATCAGAAGAAGGGGCGGGGCTAATTTGCACCAATGATGGTCAGGGACTCGATACTTAGTCATTTGACACCACCCATGTCTCTGTATGTCAAACCATTCAAAAGATATTGGACTTTAACGTATCAGCCAATCAGAAGAAGGGGCGTGGCTAATTTGCACCAATGAGGGTCAGGGACTCGATACATAGTCATTTGACACCACCCATGTCTCTGTATGTCAAACCATTCAAAAGATATTGGACTTTAACGTATCAGCCAATCAGAAGAAGGGGCGGGGCTAATTTGCACCAATGAGGGTCAGGGACTCCATACTTAGTCGTTTGACACCACCCATGTCTCTGTATGTCAAACCATTCAAAAGATATTGGACTTTAACGTATCAGCCAATCAGAAGAAGGGGCGTGGCTAATTTGCACCAATGAGGGTCAGGGACTCGATACTTAGTCATTTGACACCACCCATGTCTCTGTATGTCAAACCATTCAAAAGATATTGGACTTTAACGTATCAGCCAATCAGAAGAAGGGGCGTGGCTAATTTGCACCAATAAAGGTCAAGGACCTGATACTGAGTAATATGACACCACCCATGTCTCTGTATGTCAAACCATTTAAAAGATATTGGACTTTAACGTATCAGCCAATCAGAAGAAGGGGCGGGGCTAATGTGCATTGACTGATCACATGACCCGGAAGTGTATACTGTATTATGCTGTATATACTGTATTGGAATGAGTCAGCTAGATTTTCGTTCTAGTCTGGTTCTAGTCTGGTTCTGGTTCTGGTCTGGTTCTGGTTCTGGTTCTGGTTCTAGTCTGGTTCTAGTCTGGTTCTAGTCTGGTTCTGGTTCTGGTTCTAGTCTGGTTCTGGTTCTGATCTGGTTCTGGTTCTAGTCTGGTTCTGGTTCTGGTTCTGGTTCTAGTCTGGTTCTAGTCTGGTTCTAGTCTGGTTCTGGTTCTGGTTCTAGTCTGGTTCTGGTTCTAGTCTGGTTCTGGTCCTGGTTCTGGTTCTAGTCTGGTTCTGGTCCTGGTTCTGATCTGGTTCTGGTTCTAGTCTGGTTCTAGTTCTAGTCTGGTTCTGGTTCTAGTCTGGTTCTAGTCTGGTTCTGGTTCTAGTCTGGTTCTGGTTCTAGTCTGGTTCTAGTCTGGTTCTGGTTCTAGTCTGGTTCTGGTTCTAGTCTGGTTCTGGTTCTAGTCTGGTTCTAGTCTGGTTCTGGTTCTAGTCTGGTTCTGGTTCTAGTCTGGTTCTAGTCTGGTTCTAGTCTGGTTCTGGTTCTGGTTCTAGTCTGGTTCTAGTCTGGTTCTAGTCTGGTTCTGGTCTGGTTCTGGTTCTAGTCTGGTTCTAGTCTGGTTCTGGTTCTAGTCTGGTTCTAGTCTGGTTCTGGTCTGGTTCTAGTCTGGTTCTGGTTCTAGTCTGGTTGTCGTCTGGTTGTGGTTCTAGTCTGGTTCTGGTCTGGTTCTAGTCTGGTTCTGGTTCTAGTCTGGTTGTCGTCTGGTTCTGGTTCTAGTCTGGTTCTGGTCTGGTTCTAGTCTGGTTCTGGTTCTAGTCTGGTTCTAGTCTGGTTCTGGTTCTAGTCTGGTTCTAGTCTGGTCTGGTTCTAGTCTGGTTCTATAAAAACACCTTCCATCCCATAATAACACTAACATCCTATAATAAACACCTGCCATTCCAGAGTAATATGTCATCACCCATTACTCTGTATGTCAAACCATTCAAAAGATATTGGACTATAACGTATCGGCCAATCAGAAGAAGGGGCGTGGCTAATTTGGACCAATAAAGGTCAAGGACCTGATACTGAGTAATATGACATCACCCGTGTCTCTGTATGTCAAACCATTCAAAAGATATTGGACTATAACGTATCAGCCAATCAGAAGAAGGGGCGGGGCTAATGTGCATTGACTGGGTCATGTGACCCGGAAGTGTATACTGTATTATGCTGTATACTGTATTGGAATGAGTCAGCTAGATTTTCGGTTTTGACAAGCCTGAAATAACTTCACCCTGTGATGAAACCGTAGCTCTTAGCAGAAAAACGAAAACATTTTGAGAAACAGATAACCTAGCAGATTCTCTAAATGTTATTTTCATACAGATATTCCTTAAAATGTGTTAGTAACGGCAATTCGAAAACAAAAATTAGATTTTTTTGAAGAAAACGTTTTTTATAATGGGAGTCAATGAAGGGCGAGACAGGATTTGGCGCGTCTGTTGGGCCCCCCGTTAAGATTTTGTGCACACCACGCCTGTCAAAGTCACATTTTATAAATCACAACACCTATGTCTATATTCTGACCAAAAATTATCTTTCTACCTTTTACGGTTTGGCCGTGACCTCGAGTTACAAATAAGAAATCATGTTTTTTTTTCAGTCTAACTACACTCTAGCGAACTGACTCCCGTGCTCTAGATTTGAAAAAAAGTGATTTCCAGTCCTCGCTTGAGCGCTCATATCTTGAAAAGTGTACATTTTAGGAAAAAACAGTCCGGGGTTTAGAGAGAGAAGAGAAGTTTTCCTCCGTTTTGAAGTTTGAATGACGTTTCTACGTGCAAGTATGAGAAAGATACGTGACTTGGAAAAAAGGTGAATTTTGTCTTTTTTTTCTCAACATTTTCCCATCCGCTTTGAATGGCGCCATTGAAATGCATGGGAAAACAGTTCCCCATTAGTTTGGAAATTTGGAAATGTTTTTGCACTTCGTGCAAAAACTATTCGTGCCATCGTTCTGAAAATCCAGAGGACTGTAGTTAAATTCAGGGCCTACAACTTTCTAAATCGGTTCAGAATTTTTCGAGTAACGGTATGCGAGTGGTGAGGCCCCAAAGTTCACGCAATGCGTTCCGGATGGGGCAAAAAGCGCACGTTTGTGCACGTTGCGCAAAAACGTGCACGCCAATCGCTTATAAAAGTCATACCAATTGATTCCCGATTAAGTCGCACGTTTCTACGTTTTTACTTTTTGAGTTTTCTCAAAGCTGCGCAACTAGTTACGCGCCGAAGTTTATACGGAAGAATATGGAATAATAATAAATAAACTAGACCAAAATTCCCGGGAAATTTTGAAGTGCCACGGACTACTGCCGGATGATCGCGGGGCTCGATACTGATTAATATACTGATTAATATGACATCATCCATGATTCTGTATGTCATACCATTCAAAAGATATTTGACTATAACGTATCAGCCAATCAGAAGAAGGGGCGGGGCTAATTTGCACCAATGAGGGTCAAGGACTCCAGACTTAGTAATATGACATCATCCATGAATCTGTATGTCAAACCATTCAAAAGATATTGGACTATAACGTATCGGCCAATCAGAAGAAGGGGCGGGGCTAATTTGCACCAATGAGGGTCAGGGACTCGATACTTAGTCATTTGACACCACCCATGACTCTCTATGTCAAACCATTCAAAAGATATTGGACTATAACGTATCGGCCAATCAGAAGAAGGGGCGGGGCTAATTTGTACCAATGAGGGTCAGGGACTCGATACTTAGTCATTTGACACCACCCATGACTCTCTATGTCAAACCATTCAAAAGATATTGGACTATAACGTATCGGCCAATCAGAAGAAGGGGCGGGGCTAATTTGCACCAATGAGGGTCAGGGATTCGATACTTAGTCATTTGACACCACCCATGACTCTCTATGTCAAACCATTCAAAAGATATTGGACTTTAACGTATCAGCCAATCAGAAGAAGGGGCGTGGCTAATTTGCACCAATGAGGGTCAGGGACTCGATACTTGGTCATTTGACACCACCCATGTCTCTGTATGTCAAACCATTCAAAAGATATTGGACTATAACGTATCGGCCAATCAGAAGAAGGGGCGTGGCTAATTTGCACCAATGAGGGTCAGGGACTCCATACTTAGTCATTTGACACCACCCATGTCTCTGTATGTCAAACCATTCAAAAGATATTGGACTATAACGTATCGGCCAATCAGAAGAGGGGGCGTGGCTAATTTGCACCAATGAGGGTCAGGGACTCGATACTTAGTCATTTGACACCACCCATGTCTCTGTATGTCAAACCATTCAAAAGATATTGGACTTTAACGTATCAGCCAATCAGAAGAAGGGGCGGGGCTAATTTGCACCAATGAGGGTCAGGGGCTCGATACTTAGTCATTTGATACCACCCGTGAGTCTCTATGTCAAACCAATCAAAAGATATTGGACTATAACGTATCGGCCAATCAGAAAAAGGGGCGGGGCTAATATGTATATATAATATACAAATGTAAATATTTATATGTATAATAATAATAATATACATATATATCCAATGAACCTGTTCCCAGCAGGACTGGGGATCATGTAAGGTCAAAAGGTCAGGGTTCAGATTTCTCCATTATCCAGGTTATATTACATGAAGTCTGTAATGACTGTGTCATGTGACAAGGTCTGGGTCAGTCTAATCAGCACAGCTGTGCTATGGTTGTTAGGGGCAACAAGAACCTGATACAGAGGGAGCGGGAATGACAGCTAGATTTTTGGTTGTGACAAACCTCAAATCACTCCACTTTGCGGTCAAACCGTAGCTCTTAGCAGAAAAATGAAAACATCGTGAGAGACGGAGAACCCAGAACATTCTGTCAATCTTATTTTCATTCAGATATTCCTTAAAATGTGTTAGTAACGGCAATTCGAAAACAAAAATGAGATTTTTTTGAAGAAAACTTCATTTAACATGGGAGTCAATGCAGAGAAAGACAGGATTTGGCATGGCTGTTAGTCTCCCCGTTCAAATTTTGTGCACACCACGCCTGTCAAAGTCACATTTTATGAATCACAAAACCTATGTCTATATTCTGACCAAAAATGATCTGTCTACCTTTTACGGTTTGGCCGTGAGGTCGAGTTACAAATAAAAATTATGATCATTTTTTTAAAGTCTCTCGCACTCTGATCAATTAGAACCGCACTGAAGATTTGACAAAAAAGTGATTTCCAGTCCTCGCTTGAGCGCTCATATCTTGAAAATTGTACATTTTAGGAAAAAACAGTCCGGGGTTTAGAGAGAGAAGAGAAGTTTTCCTCCGTTTTGAAGTTTGAATGACCTTTCTACGTGCAAGTATGAGAAAGATACGTGACTCGGAAAAAAGGTGAATTTTGTCTTTTTTTTCCCAACATTTTCCCATCCGCTTATAATGGCGCCATTGAAATGCATGGGAAAATCTTCCCCATTAGTTTGGAAATTTGGAAATGTTTTTGCACTTCGTGCAAAAACTATTCGTGCCATCGTTCTGAAAATCCAGATGACTGTAGTTAAATTCAGGGCCTACAACTTTCTAAATCGGTTCAGAATTTTTCGAGTAACGGTATGCGAGTGGTGAGGCCCCAAAGTTCACGCAATGCGTTCCGGATGGGGCAAAAAGTGCACGTTTGTGCACGTTGCGCAAAAACGTGCACGCCAATC
The DNA here is from genome assembly GCF_033807715.1 of Cololabis saira. Taxonomy (NCBI): domain Eukaryota; kingdom Metazoa; phylum Chordata; class Actinopteri; order Beloniformes; family Belonidae; genus Cololabis; species Cololabis saira. The sequence goes on from NW_026906268.1 coordinate 67,275, forward strand.
GCTTATAAAAGTCATACCAATTGATTCCCGATTAAGTCGCACGTTTCTACGTTTTTACTTTTTGAGTTTTCTCAAAGCTGCGCAACTAGTTACGCGCCGAAGTTTATACGGAAGAATATGGAATAAATAATAATAAATAATAAGCCTGAGCAATAGTATTAGTGCCTCGTGCTGCGCACGAGGCACTCCTCCTCCATTGAGCTTGCGCATCTCAATGGAGGAGGCGTGCCACGTGGCGCAGCCGTGGCACTAACTAGACAAAATTCCCGGGAAATTTTGAAGTGCCACGGACTACTGCCGGATGATCGCGGGATGCACCCATGAAGGTCAAGGACTCGATACTTTGTCATTTGACACCACCCATGTCTCTGTATGTCAAACCATTCAAAAGATATTGGACTTTAACGTATCAGCCAATCAGAAGAAGGGGCGTGGCTAATTTGCACCAATGAGGGTCAGGGACTCGATACTTAGTCATTTGACACCACCCATGTCTCTGTATGTTAAACCATTCAAAAGATATTGGACTATAACGTATCGGCCAATCAGAAGAAGGGGCGTGGCTAATTTGCACCAATGAGGGTCAGGGACTCGATACTTAGTCATTTGACACCACCCATGTCTCTGTATGTCAAACCATTCAAAAGATATTGGACTTTAACGTATCGGCCAATCAGAAGAAGGGGCGGGGCTAATTTGCACCAATGAGGGTCAGGGACTCGATACTTAGTCATTTGACACCACCCATGTCTCTGTATGTCAAACCATTCAAAAGATATTGGACTTTAACGTATCAGCCAATCAGAAGAAGGGGCGGGGCTAATTTGCACCAATGAGGGTCAGGGACTCGATACTTAGTCATTTGACACCACCCATGTCTCTGTATGTCAAACCATTCAAAAGATATTGGACTTTAACGTATCAGCCAATCAGAAGAAGGGGCGTGGCTAATTTGCACCAATGAGGGTCAGGGACTCCATACTTAGTCATTTGACACCACCCATGTCTCTGTATGTCAAACCATTCAAAAGATATTGTACTTTAATGTATCAGCCAATCAGAAGAAGGGGCGTGGCTAATTTGCACCAATGAGGGTCAGGGACTCGATATTTAGTCATTTGACACCACCCATGTCTCTGTATGTCAAACCATTCAAAAGATATTGGACTTTAACGTATCAGCCAATCAGAAGAAGGGGCGGGGCTAATTTGCACCAATGAGGGTCAGGGGCTCGATACTTAGTCATTTGATACCACCCGTGAGTCTCTATGTCAAACCATTCAAAAGATATTGGACTATAACGTATCGGCCAATCAGAAGAAGGGGCGGGGCTAATATGTATATATAATATACAAATGTAAATATTTATATGTATAATAATAATAATATACATATATATCCCATGAACCTGTCCCCAGCAGGACTGGGGATCATGTAAGGTCAAAAGGTCAGGGTTCAGATTCCTCCATTATCCAAGGTAAAGTATTATGAAGTCTGCATTGAGTGGGTCATGTGACTAGTTCTGGGTCACATGACCCGGAAGTATGGTAGTGTATATTGTATTGGAATGACTCAGCTAGTTCTTCGGATTTGACAAGCCTCAAATAACTTCACCTTGTAATCAAACTGTAGCTCCTAGCAGAAAAACAAAGACATCGTGAGAGAGACAGAACCCGGAAGATTCTGACAATCTTAATTTTATTCAGATATTCCTTAAAATGTGTTAGTAACGGCAATTCGAAAACAAAAATGAGATTTTTTTGAAGAAAACTTATTTTAACATTAGACTTAATGGAGACAGAGGCAGGATTTGGCGTGACTCTTGGCTCCCCCGTTCAAATTTTGTGCACACCACGCCTGTCAAAGTCACATTATTTGAATCTCAACATCTATGTCTACATTCTGACCAAAGATTATCTTTCTAGCTTTTACGGTTCGGCCGTGAGCTCAAGTTACAAATAAAAATTATGGTCATTTTTTCAAAGTCTCTCGCACTCTGATCAATTAGAACCGCACTGAAGATTTGACAAAAAAGTGATTTCCAGTCCTCGCTTGAGGGCTCATATCTTGAAAAGTGTACATTTTAGGAAAAAACAGTCTGGGGTTTAGAGAGAGAAGAGAAGTTTTCCTCCGTTTTGAAGTTTGAATGACGTTTCTACGTGCAAGTATGAGAAAGATAGGTGACTCAGAAAAAAGGTGATTTTTTTTTTTTTTAACCTTCACCGGACATTTTACACCCACAGTGTGAAATGCTGCCCCATACAAATACATGGGAAAATCTTCCCCATTAGTTTGGAAATTTGGAAATGTTTTTGCACTTCGTGCAAAAACTATTCGTGCCATCGTTCTGAAAATCCAGAGGACTGTAGTTAAATTCAGGGCCTACAACTTTCTAAATCGGTTCAGAATTTTTCGAGTAACGGTATGCGAGTGGTGAGGCCCCAAAGTTCACGCAATGCGTTCCGGATGGGGCAAAAAGTGCACGTTTGTGCACGTTGCGCAAAAACGTGCACGCCAATCGCTTATAAAAGTCATACCAATTGATTCCCGATTAAGTCGCACGTTTCTACGTTTTTACTTTTTGAGTTTTCTCAAAGCTGCGCAACTAGTTACGCGCCGAAGTTTATACGGAAGAATATGGAATAATAATAATAAACTAGACCAAAATTCCCGGGAAATTTTGAAGTGCCACGGACTACTGCCGGATGATCGCGGGATGCACCCAT
>NW_026906268.1:72500-106000 GCF_033807715.1 Cololabis saira
GATGAAGGTAGAGGATGATGAAGGTAGAGGAGGATGAAGGTAGAGGATGATGAAGGTAGAGGAGAATGATGAAGGTAGAGGAGGATGAAGGTAGAGGAGGATGATGAAGGTAGAGGATGATGAAGGTAGAGGAGGATGAAGGTAGAGGATGATGAAGGTAGAGGAGAATGATGAAGGTAGAGGAGGATGAAGGTAGAGGATGATGAAGGTAGAGGATGATGAAGGTCAGGGTTCAGATTTCTCCATTTTCCAGGTTATATTATATTAAGTCTGTACTGACTGAGTCATGTGACCAGTCCTGGGTCACATGACCCAGAAGCCTGCGGGGGGGATGAGTCATCAGAACAGAGAAGCTTCTAGAAACTTCAGAAGCTTACTAGTATATATACAGAGGTAATGAATCAGCTATATTTTCGGTTGTGACAAACCTCAAATCACTCCACTTTGTCATCAAACCGTAGCTCTTAGCAGAAAAATGAAAACATCGTGAGCGACGGAGAACCCAGCAGATTCCGGAAATGTTATTTTCATACAGATATCACTTATAATGTGTTAGTAACGGCAATTCGAAAACAAAAATGAGATTTTTTTGAAGAAAACGTTATTTATTATGGGAGTCAATGGAGAGAAAGACAGGATTTGGCATGGCTGTTAGTCTCCCCGTTCAAATTTTGTGCACACCACGCCTGTCAAAGTCACATTTTATGAATCACAAAACCTATGTCTATATTCTGACCAAAAATGATCTGTCTACCTTTTACGGTTTGGCCGTGAGGTCGAGTTACAAATAAAAATTATGATCATTTTTTTAAAGTCTCTCGCACTCTGATCAATTAGAACCGCACTGAAGATTTGACAAAAAAGTGATTTCCAGTCCTCGCTTGAGCGCTCATATCTTGAAAAGTGTACATTTTAGGAAAAAACAGTCCGGGGTTTAGAGAGAGAAGAGAAGTTTTCCTCCGTTTTGAAGTTTGAATGACCTTTCTACGTGCAAGTATGAGAAAGATAGGTGACTCAGAAAAAAGGTGATTTTTTTTTTTTTAACCTCATCCCACACACAGTGTGAAATGCTGCCCCATACAAATACATGGTCCCCATTAGTTTGGAAATTTGGAAATGTTTTTGCACTTCGTGCAAAAACTATTCGTGCCATCGTTCTGAAAATCCACAGGAATGTAGTTAAATTCAGGGCCTACAACTTTCTAAATCGGTTCAGAATTTTTCGAGTAACGGTATGCGAGTGGTGAGGCCCCAAAGTTCACGCAATGCGTTCCGGATGGGGCAAAAAGCGCACGTTTGTGCACGTTGCGCAAAAACGTGCACGCCAATCGCTTATAAAAGTCATACCAATTGATTCCCGATTAAGGCGCACGTTTCTACGTTTTTACTTTTTGAGTTTTCTCAAAGCTGCGCAACTAGTTACGCGCCGAAGTTTATACGGAAGAATATGGAATAATAAATAAATAAGCCTGAGCAATAGTATTAGTGCCTCGTGCTGCGCACGAGGCACTCCTCCTCCATTGAGCTTGCGCATCTCAATGGAGGAGGAGTGCCACGTGGCGCAGCCGTGGCACTAACTAGACCAAAATTCCCGGGAAATTTTGAAGTGCCACGGACTACTGCCGGATGATCGCGGGATGCACCCATGAAGGTCAAGGACTCGATACTTAGTCATTTGACACCACCCATGTCTCTGTATGTCAAACCATTCAAAAGATATTGGACTTTAACGTATCAGCCAATCAGAAGAAGGGGCGGGGCTAATTTGCACCAATGAGGGTCAGGGACTCGATACTTAGTCATTTGACACCACCCATGTCTCTGTATGTCAAACCATTCAAAAGATATTGGACTATAACGTATCGGCCAATCAGAAGAAGGGGCGTGGCTAATTTGCACCAATGAGGGTCAGGGACTCCATACTTAGTCATTTGACACCACCCATGTCTCTGTATGTCAAACCATTCAAAAGATATTGGACTTTAACGTATCAGCCAATCAGAAGAAGGGGCGGGGCTAATTTGCACCAATGAGGGTCAGGGACTCGATACTTAGTCATTTGACACCACCCATGTCTCTGTATGTCAAACCATTCAAAAGATATTGGACTTTAACGTATCAGCCAATCAGAAGAAGGGGCGTGGCTAATTTGCACCAATGAGGGTCAGGGACTCGATACTTAGTCATTTGACACCACCCATGTCTCTGTATGTCAAACCATTCAAAAGATATTGGACTATAACGTATCGGCCAATCAGAAGAAGGGGCGTGGCTAATTTGCACCAATGAGGGTCAGGGACTCGATACTTAGTCATTTGACACCACCCATGTCTCTGTATGTCAAACCATTCAAAAGATATTGGACTTTAACGTATCAGCCAATCAGAAGAAGGGGCGGGGCTAATTTGCACCAATGAGGGTCAGGGGCTCAATACTTAGTCATTTGATACCACCCGTGAGTCTCTATGTCAAACCATTCAAAAGATATTGGACTATAACGTATCGGCCAATCAGAAGAAGGGGCGGGGCTAATTTGCACCAATGAGGGTCAGGGGCTCGATACTTAGTCATTTGATACCACCCGTGAGTCTCTATGTCAAACCATTCAAAAGATATTGGACTATAACGTATCGGCCAATCAGAAGAAGGGGCGGGGCTAATATGTATATATAATATACAAATGTAAATATTTATATGTATAATAATAATAATATACATATATATCCCATGAACCTGTCCCCAGCAGGACTGGGGATCATGTAAGGTCAGGGTTCAGATTCCTCCATTATCCAAGGTAAAGTATTATGAAGTCTGCATTGAGTGGGTCATGTGACTAGTTCTGGGTCACATGACCCGGAAGTATGGTAGTGTATATTGTATTGAAATGACTCAGCTAGTTCTTCGGATTTGACAAACCTCAAATAACTTCACCTTGTAATCAAACTGTAGCTCCTAGCAGAAAAACAAAGACATCGTGAGAGAGACAGAACCCGGAAGATTCTGACAATCTTAATTTTATTCAGATATTCCTTAAAATGTGTTAGTAACGGCAATTCGAAAACAAAAATGAGATTTTTTTGAAGAAAACGTTATTTATTATGGGAGTCAATGGAGAGAAAGACAGGATTTGGCATGGCTGTTAGTCTCCCCGTTCAAATTTTGTGCACACCACGCCTGTCAAAGTCACATTTTATGAATCACAAAACCTATGTCTATATTCTGACCAAAAATGATCTGTCTACCTTTTACGGTTTGGCCGTGAGGTCGAGTTACAAATAAAAATTATGATCATTTTTTTAAAGTCTCTCGCACTCTGATCAATTAGAACCGCACTGAAGATTTGACAAAAAAGTGATTTCCAGTCCTCGCTTGAGCGCTCATATCTTGAAAAGTGTACATTTTAGGAAAAAACAGTCCGGGGTTTAGAGAGAGAAGAGAAGTTTTCCTCCGTTTTGAAGTTTGAATGACCTTTCTACGTGCAAGTATGAGAAAGATAGGTGACTCAGAAAAAAGGTGATTTTTTTTTTTTTAACCTCATCCCACACACAGTGTGAAATGCTGCCCCATACAAATACATGGTCCCCATTAGTTTGGAAATTTGGAAATGTTTTTGCACTTCGTGCAAAAACTATTCGTGCCATCGTTCTGAAAATCCACACGACTGTAGTTAAATTCAGGGCCTACAACTTTCTAAATCGGTTCAGAATTTTTCGAGTAACGGTGTGCGAGTGGTGAGGCCCCAAAGTTCACGCAATGCGTTCCGGATGGGGCAAAAAGCGCACGTTTGTGCACGTTGCGCAAAAACGTGCACGCCAATCGCTTATAAAAGTCATACCAATTGATTCCCGATTAAGGCGCACGTTTCTACGTTTTTACTTTTTGAGTTTTCTCAAAGCTGCGCAACTAGTTACGCGCCGAAGTTTATACGGAAGAATATGGAATAATAATAAATAAATAAATAAGCCTGAGCAATAGTATTAGTGCCTCGTGCTGCGCACGAGGCACTCCTCCTCCATTGAGCTTGCGCATCTCAATGGAGGAGGCGTGCCACGTGGCGCAGCCGTGGCACTAATAATAATAAGCCTGAGCAATAGTATGAGTGCCTCGTGCTGCGCACGAGGCACTCCTCCTCCATTGAGCTTGCGCATCTCAATGGAGGAGGCGTGCCACGTGGCGCAGCCGTGGCACTAACTAGACAAAATTCCCGGGAAATTTTGAAGTGCCACGGACTACTGCCGGATGATCGCGGGGCTTATTTGCACCCATGAAGGTCAAGGACTCGATACTTAGTCATTTGACACCACCCATGACTCTCTATGTCAAACCATTCAAAAGTTATTACAGAAAATATGTAATAGGCTAATAGAACCGCTAACAAGACCGCTAACGGGACCGCTAACGGGATAGCTAACAGAACCGCTAACGGAACCTCTAACGGGATCGCTAACTGAACCGCTAACGGGATCGCTAAAGGGATCGCTAACGGGACCGCTAACGGGACCGCTAACCGAGCCGCTAACGGAATCGCTAACCGAGCCGCTAACGGAACCGCTAACGGAACCGCTAACAGAACCGCTAACGGGGCCGCTAACGGGACCGCTAACGGGACCGCTAATGGGATCGCGAACGGGACCACTAACGGGACCGCTAACGGGACCGCTAACGGGACCGCTAACCGAGCCGCTAATGGGGTCGCTAATGGGGTCGCTAACGGGACCGCTAACAACCGCTAACGGAACCGCTAACTGGACCGCTAACAGAACCGCTAACGGGATCGCTAACGGGATCGCTAACGGGACCGCTAACGGGACCGCTAACCGAGCCGCTAACGGAATCGCTAACCGAGCCGCTAATGGGGTCGCTAATGGGGTCGCTTATGGGGTCGCTAACGGGACCGCTAACAACCGCTAACGGAACCGCTAACTGGACCGCTAACAGAACCGCTAACGGGATCGCTAACGGGATCGCTAACGGGACCGCTAACCGAGCCGCTAACGGAATCGCTAACCGAGCCGCTAACAACCGCTAACGGAACCGCTAACGGGACCGCTAACGGGACCGCTAATGGGATCGCTAACGGAACCGCTAACGGGACCGCTAACGGGACCGCTAACGGGATCGCTAACGGGATCGCTAACGGGACCGCTAACCGAGCCGCTAACAGGATCGCTAACGGGATCGCTAACAACCGCTAACGGGACCGCTAACGGGATCGCTAACGGGATCGCTAACGGGACCGCTAACCGAGCCGCTAACAGGATCGCTAACGGGATCGCTAACAACCGCTAACGGGATTGCTAACGGGACTGCTAACGGGGTCGCTAACTGGACCGCTAACGGGATTGCTAACGGGATCGCTAACAACCGCTAGCGGAACCGCTAACGGGACCGCTAATGGGATTGCTAACGGGACCGCTAATGGGGTCGCTAATGGGACCGCTAACGGGGTCGCTAACTGGACCGCTAACGGGATCGCTAACTGGACCGCTAACGGGACCGCTAACGGGATCGCTAACAGGACCGCTAACAGAACCGCTAACGGGACCGCTAACACCGATAACACTACCATCCCATAATAAACACCTACTATCACATAATAATCACCTACCATCCCATAATAACACTAACATCCCATAAAAACACCTGCCATCCCATAATAACACTAACATCCTATAAAAACACCTGCCATCCCATAATAACACTAAAATCCTATAAAAACACCTGCCATCCCATAATAACACTAACATCCTATAAAAACACCTGCCATCCCATAATAACACCTATCGTGTGTGTGTGTGTGTGTGTGTGTGTGTGTGTGTGTGTGTGTGTGTGTGTGTGTGTGTGTGTGTGTGTGTGTGTGTGTTCATCTAAGGTTAAAAGGTCAGGGTTCAGATTTCTCCATTTTCAAGGTTATATTACATGAAGTCTGTACTGAGTGAGTCATGTGACCAGTTCTGGGTCAGCCTAATCAGTCAACAGCTGAGCTTTGGTTGCTAGGGGCAACAAGAACCTGATACAGAGGGAGCGGGAATGACTCAGCTGGATTTTCGGTTGTGACAAACCTGAAATCACTCCACTTTGCGCTCAAACCGTAGCTCTTAGCAGAAAAACGAAAACATTTTGAGAAACAGAGAACCTACCAGATTATCTAAATGTTATTTTCATACAGATATTCCTTAAAATGTGTTAGTAACGGCAATTCGAAAACAAAAGTGAGATTTTTTTTAAGAAAACTTCATTTAACATGGGACTCAATGGAGAGCAAGACAGGATTTGGCGTGTCTGTTGGGCCCCCCGTTAAAATTGTGTGCACACCACGCCTGTCAAAGTCACATTTTATGAATCACAACACCTATGTCTATATTCTGACCAAAAATTATCTGTCTACCTTTTACGGTTTGGCCGTGACCTCGAGTTACAAATAAGAAATCATGTTTTTTTTTCAGTGTAACTACACTCTAGCAAACTGACTCCCGTGCTCTAGATTTGAAAAAAAGTGATTTCCAGTCCTCGCTTGAGGGCTCATATCTTGAAAAGTGTACATTTTAGGAAAAAACAGTCCGGGGTTTGGAGAGAGAGGAGAAGTTTTCCTCCGTTTTGAAGTTTGAATGACGTTTCTACGTGCAAGTATGAGAAAGATATGTGACTCGGAAAAAAGGTGAATTTTGTCTTTTTTTTCTCGACATTCTCCCATCCGCTTTGAATGGGCCCATACAAATACATGGGGAAATCTCCCCATTAGTTTGGAAATTTGGAAATGTTTTTGCACTTCGTGCAAAAACCATTCGTGCCATCGTTCTGAAAATCCACAGGACTGTAGTTAAATTCAGGGCCTACAACTTTCTAAATCGGTTCAGAATTTTTCGAGTAACGGTGTGCGAGTGGTGAGGCCCCAAACTTCTCGCAATGCGTTCCGGATGGGGCAAAAAGCGCACGTTTGTGCACGTTGCGCAAAAACGTGCACGCCAATCGCTAATAAAAGTCATACCCATCGATTCCCGATTAAGGCGCACGTTTCTACGTTTTTACTTTTCGCGTTTTCTCAAAGCTGTGGGACTAGTTACGCGCCGAAGTTTTTACGGAAGAATAAATAAATAACTAGACCAAAATTCCCGGGAAATTTTGAAGTGCCACGGACTACTGCCGGATGATCGCGGGATGCACCCATGAAGGTCAAGGACTCGATACTTAGTCATTTGACACCACCCATGACTCTCTATGTCAAACCATTCAAAAGATATTGGACTATAACGTATCGGCCAATCAGAAGAAGGGGCGTGGCTAATTTGCACCAATGAGGGTCAGGGACTCGATACTTAGTCATTTGACACCACCCATGTCTCTGTATGTCAAACCATTCAAAAGATATTGGACTTTAACGTATCAGCCAATCAGAAGAAGGGGCGTGGCTAATTTGCACCAATGAGGGTCAGGGACTCGATACTTGGTCATTTGACACCACCCATGTCTCTGTATGTCAAACCATTCAAAAGATATTGGACTTTAACGTATCAGCCAATCAGAAGAAGGGGCGGGGCTAATTTGCACCAATGAGGGTCAGGGACTCGATACTTAGTCATTTGACACCACCCATGTCTCTGTATGTCAAACCATTCAAAAGATATTGGACTTTAACGTATCAGCCAATCAGAAGAAGGGGCGTGGCTAATTTGCACCAATGAGGGTCAGGGACTCGATACTTAGTCATTTGACACCACCCATGTCTCTGTATGTCAAACCATTCAAAAGATATTGGACTTTAACGTATCAGCCAATCAGAAGAAGGGGCGGGGCTAATTTGCACCAATGAGGGTCAGGGGCTCGATACTTAGTCATTTGATACCACCTGTGAGTCTCTATGTCAAACCATTCAAAAGATATTGGACTATAACGTATCGGCCAATCAGAAGAAGGGGCGGGGCTAATATGTATATATAATATACAAATGTAAATATTTATATGTATAATAATAATAATATACATATATATCCCATGAACCTGTCCCCAGCAGGACTGGGGATCATGTAAGGTCAAAAGGTCAGGGTTCAGATTCCTCCATTATCCAAGGTAAAATATTATGAAGTCTGCATTGAGTGGGTCATGTGACTAGTTCTGGGTCACATGACCCGGAAGTATGGTAGTGTATATTGTATTGGAGTGACTCAGCTAGTTCTTCGGATTTGACAAGCCTCAAATAACTTCACCTTGTAATCAAACTGTAGCTCCTAGCAGAAAAACAAAGACATCGTGAGAGAGACAGAACCCGGAAGATTCTGACAATCTTAATTTTATTCAGATATTCCTTAAAATGTGTTAGTAACGGCAATTCGAAAACAAAAATTAGATTTTTTTGAAGAAAACTTTTTTTAACATTAGAGTCAATGGAGACAGAGGCAGGATTTGGCGTGACTCTTGGCTCCCCCGTTCAAATTTTGTGCACACCACGCCTGTCAAAGTCATATTATTTGAATCTCAACATCTATGTATACATTCTGACCAAAGATTATCTTTCTAGCTTTTACGGTTCGGCCGTGAGCTCGAGTTACAAATAAAAATTATGGTCATTTTTTCAAAGTCTCTCGCACTCTGATCAATTAGAACCGCACTGAAGATTTGACAAAAAAGTGATTTCCAGTCCTCGCTTGAGGGCTCATATCTTGAAAAGTGTACATTTTAGGAAAAAACAGTCCGGGGTTTAGAGAGAGAAGAGAAGTTTTCCTCCGTTTTGAAGTTTGAATGACGTTTCTACGTGCAAGTATGAGAAAGATAGGTGACTCAGAAAAAAGGTGATTTTTTTTTTTTTTAACCTCATCCCACACACAGTGTGAAATGCTGCCCCATACAAATACATGGTCCCCATTAGTTTGGAAATTTGGAAATGTTTTTGCACTTCGTGCAAAAACTATTCGTGCCATCGTTCTGAAAATCCACAGGAATGTAGTTAAATTCAGGGCCTACAACTTTCTAAATCGGTTCATAATTTTTCGAGTAACGGTGTGCGAGTGGTGAGGCCCCAAAGTTGACGCAATGCGTTCCGGATGGGGCAAAAAGTGCACGTTTGTGCACGTTGCGCAAAAACGTGCACGCCAATCGCTAATAAAAGTCATACCAATCGATTCCCGATTAAGGCGCACGTTTCTACGTTTTTACTTTTTGAGTTTTCTCAAAGCTGCGCAACTAGTTACGCGCCGAAGTTTATACGGAAGAATATGGAATAATAATAAATAACTAGACCAAAATTCCCGGGAAATTTTGAAGTGCCACGGACTACTGCCGGATGATCGCGGGATGCACCCATGAAGGTCAAGGACTCGATACTTGGTCATTTGACACCACCCATGACTCTCTATGTCAAACCATTCAAAAGATATTGGACTATAACGTATCGGCCAATCAGAAGAAGGGGCGTGGCTAATTTGCACCAATGAGGGTCAGGGACTCGATACTTGGTCATTTGACACCACCCATGTCTCTGTATGTCAAACCATTCAAAAGATATTGGACTATAACGTATCGGCCAATCAGAAGAAGGGGCGTGGCTAATTTGCACCAATGAGGGTCAGGGACTCCATACTTAGTCATTTGACACCACCCATGTCTCTGTATGTCAAACCATTCAAAAGATATTGGACTTTAACGTATCAGCCAATCAGAAGAAGGGGCGGGGCAAATTTGCACCAATGAGGGTCAGGGACTCGATACTTAGTCATTTGACACCACCCATGTCTCTGTATGTCAAACCATTCAAAAGATATTGGACTTTAACGTATCAGCCAATCAGAAGAAGGGGCGGGGCTAATTTGCACCAATGAGGGTCAGGGACTCGATACTTAGTCATTTGACACCACCCATGTCTCTGTATGTCAAACCATTCAAAAGATATTGGACTTTAACGTATCAGCCAATCAGAAGAAGGGGCGTGGCTAATTTGCACCAATGAGGGTCAGGGACTCGATACTTAGTCATTTGACACCACCCATGTCTCTGTATGTCAAACCATTCAAAAGATATTGGACTTTAACGTATCAGCCAATCAGAAGAAGGGGCGTGGCTAATTTGCACCAATGAGGGTCAGGGGCTCGATACTTAGTCATTTGATACCACCCGTGAGTCTCTATGTCAAACCATTCAAAAGATATTGGACTTTAACGTATCAGCCAATCAGAAGAAGGGGCGGGGCTAATTTGCACCAATGAGGGTCAGGGGCTCGATACTTAGTCATTTGATACCACCCGTGAGTCTCTATGTCAAACCATTCAAAAGATATTGGACTATAACGTATCGGCCAATCACAAGAAGGGGCGGGGCTAATATGTATATATAATATACAAATGTAAATATTTATATGTATAATAATAATAATATACATATATATCCCATGAACCTGTCCCCAGCAGGACTGGGGATCATGTAAGGTCAAAAGGTCAGGGTTCAGATTCCTCCATTATCCAAGGTAAAGTATTATGAAGTCTGCATTGAGTGGGTCATGTGACTAGTTCTGGGTCACATGACCCGGAAGTATGGTAGTGTATATTGTATTGGAATGACTCAGCTAGTTCTTCGGATTTGACAAGCCTCAAATAACTTCACCTTGTAATCAAACTGTAGCTCCTAGCAGAAAAACAAAGACATCGTGAGAGAGACAGAACCCGGAAGATTCTGACAATCTTAATTTTATTCAGATATTCCTTAAAATGTGTTAGTAACGGCAATTCGAAAACAAAAATGAGATTTTTTTGAAGAAAACTTATTTTAACATTAGAGTCAATGGAGACAGAGGCAGGATTTGGCGTGACTCTTGGCTCCCCCGTTCAAATTTTGTGCACACCACGCCTGTCAAAGTCACATTATTTGAATCTCAACATCTATGTCTACATTCTGACCAAAGATTATCTTTCTAGCTTTTACGGTTCGGCCGTGAGCTCAAGTTACAAATAAAAATTATGGTCATTTTTTCAAAGTCTCTCGCACTCTGATCAATTAGAACCGCACTGAAGATTTGACAAAAAAGTGATTTCCAGTCCTCGCTTGAGGGCTCATATCTTGAAAAGTGTACATTTTAGGAAAAAACAGTCTGGGGTTTAGAGAGAGGAGAGAAGTTTTCCTCCGTTTTGAAGTTTGAATGACGTCTCTACGTGCAAGTATGAGAAAGATAGGTGACTCAGAAAAAAGGTGATTTTTTTTTTTTTTAACCTTCACCGGACATTTTACACCCACAGTGTGAAATGCTGCCCCATACAAATACATGGGAAAATCTTCCCCATTAGTTTGGAAATTTGGAAATGTTTTTGCACTTCGTGCAAAAACTATTCGTGCCATCGTTCTGAAAATCCAGAGGACTGTAGTTAAATTCAGGGCCTACAACTTTCTAAATCGGTTCAGAATTTTTCGAGTAACGGTATGCGAGTGGTGAGGCCCCAAAGTTCACGCAATGCGTTCCGGATGGGGCAAAAAGTGCACGTTTGTGCACGTTGCGCAAAAACGTGCACGCCAATCGCTTATAAAAGTCATACCAATTGATTCCCGATTAAGTCGCACGTTTCTACGTTTTTACTTTTTGAGTTTTCTCAAAGCTGCGCAACTAGTTACGCGCCGAAGTTTATACGGAAGAATATGGAATAATAATAAATAAATAACTAGACCAAAATTCCCGGGAAATTTTGAAGTGCCACGGACTACTGCCGGATGATCGCGGGGCTCGATACTGATTAATATACTGATTAATATGACATCATCCATGATTCTGTATGTCATACCATTCAAAAGATATTTGACTATAACGTATCAGCCAATCAGAAGAAGGGGCGGGGCTAATTTGCACCAATGAGGGTCAAGGACTCCAGACTTAGTAATATGACATCATCCATGAATCTGTATGTCAAACCATTCAAAAGATATTGGACTATAACGTATCGGCCAATCAGAAGAAGGGGCGGGGCTAATTTGCACCAATGAGGGTCAGGGACTCGATACTTAGTCATTTGACACCACCCATGACTCTCTATGTCAAACCATTCAAAAGATATTGGACTATAACGTATCGGCCAATCAGAAGAAGGGGCGGGGCTAATTTGTACCAATGAGGGTCAGGGACTCGATACTTAGTCATTTGACACCACCCATGACTCTCTATGTCAAACCATTCAAAAGATATTGGACTATAACGTATCGGCCAATCAGAAGAAGGGGCGGGGCTAATTTGCACCAATGAGGGTCAGGGATTCGATACTTAGTCATTTGACACCACCCATGACTCTCTATGTCAAACCATTCAAAAGATATTGGACTTTAACGTATCAGCCAATCAGAAGAAGGGGCGTGGCTAATTTGCACCAATGAGGGTCAGGGACTCGATACTTGGTCATTTGACACCACCCATGTCTCTGTATGTCAAACCATTCAAAAGATATTGGACTATAACGTATCGGCCAATCAGAAGAAGGGGCGTGGCTAATTTGCACCAATGAGGGTCAGGGACTCCATACTTAGTCATTTGACACCACCCATGTCTCTGTATGTCAAACCATTCAAAAGATATTGGACTATAACGTATCGGCCAATCAGAAGAGGGGGCGTGGCTAATTTGCACCAATGAGGGTCAGGGACTCGATACTTAGTCATTTGACACCACCCATGTCTCTGTATGTCAAACCATTCAAAAGATATTGGACTTTAACGTATCAGCCAATCAGAAGAAGGGGCGGGGCTAATTTGCACCAATGAGGGTCAGGGGCTCGATACTTAGTCATTTGATACCACCCGTGAGTCTCTATGTCAAACCAATCAAAAGATATTGGACTATAACGTATCGGCCAATCAGAAAAAGGGGCGGGGCTAATATGTATATATAATATACAAATGTAAATATTTATATGTATAATAATAATAATATACATATATATCCAATGAACCTGTTCCCAGCAGGACTGGGGATCATGTAAGGTCAAAAGGTCAGGGTTCAGATTTCTCCATTATCCAGGTTATATTACATGAAGTCTGTAATGACTGTGTCATGTGACAAGGTCTGGGTCAGTCTAATCAGCACAGCTGTGCTATGGTTGTTAGGGGCAACAAGAACCTGATACAGAGGGAGCGGGAATGACAGCTAGATTTTTGGTTGTGACAAACCTCAAATCACTCCACTTTGCGGTCAAACCGTAGCTCTTAGCAGAAAAATGAAAACATCGTGAGAGACGGAGAACCCAGAACATTCTGTCAATCTTATTTTCATTCAGATATTCCTTAAAATGTGTTAGTAACGGCAATTCGAAAACAAAAATGAGATTTTTTTGAAGAAAACTTCATTTAACATGGGAGTCAATGCAGAGAAAGACAGGATTTGGCATGGCTGTTAGTCTCCCCGTTCAAATTTTGTGCACACCACGCCTGTCAAAGTCACATTTTATGAATCACAAAACCTATGTCTATATTCTGACCAAAAATGATCTGTCTACCTTTTACGGTTTGGCCGTGAGGTCGAGTTACAAATAAAAATTATGATCATTTTTTTAAAGTCTCTCGCACTCTGATCAATTAGAACCGCACTGAAGATTTGACAAAAAAGTGATTTCCAGTCCTCGCTTGAGCGCTCATATCTTGAAAATTGTACATTTTAGGAAAAAACAGTCCGGGGTTTAGAGAGAGAAGAGAAGTTTTCCTCCGTTTTGAAGTTTGAATGACCTTTCTACGTGCAAGTATGAGAAAGATACGTGACTCGGAAAAAAGGTGAATTTTGTCTTTTTTTTCCCAACATTTTCCCATCCGCTTATAATGGCGCCATTGAAATGCATGGGAAAATCTTCCCCATTAGTTTGGAAATTTGGAAATGTTTTTGCACTTCGTGCAAAAACTATTCGTGCCATCGTTCTGAAAATCCAGATGACTGTAGTTAAATTCAGGGCCTACAACTTTCTAAATCGGTTCAGAATTTTTCGAGTAACGGTATGCGAGTGGTGAGGCCCCAAAGTTCACGCAATGCGTTCCGGATGGGGCAAAAAGTGCACGTTTGTGCACGTTGCGCAAAAACGTGCACGCCAATCGCTTATAAAAGTCATACCAATTGATTCCCGATTAAGTCGCACGTTTCTACGTTTTTACTTTTTGAGTTTTCTCAAAGCTGCGCAACTAGTTACGCGCCGAAGTTTATACGGAAGAATATGGAATAAATAATAATAAATAATAAGCCTGAGCAATAGTATTAGTGCCTCGTGCTGCGCACGAGGCACTCCTCCTCCATTGAGCTTGCGCATCTCAATGGAGGAGGCGTGCCACGTGGCGCAGCCGTGGCACTAACTAGACAAAATTCCCGGGAAATTTTGAAGTGCCACGGACTACTGCCGGATGATCGCGGGATGCACCCATGAAGGTCAAGGACTCGATACTTTGTCATTTGACACCACCCATGTCTCTGTATGTCAAACCATTCAAAAGATATTGGACTTTAACGTATCAGCCAATCAGAAGAAGGGGCGTGGCTAATTTGCACCAATGAGGGTCAGGGACTCGATACTTAGTCATTTGACACCACCCATGTCTCTGTATGTTAAACCATTCAAAAGATATTGGACTATAACGTATCGGCCAATCAGAAGAAGGGGCGTGGCTAATTTGCACCAATGAGGGTCAGGGACTCGATACTTAGTCATTTGACACCACCCATGTCTCTGTATGTCAAACCATTCAAAAGATATTGGACTTTAACGTATCGGCCAATCAGAAGAAGGGGCGGGGCTAATTTGCACCAATGAGGGTCAGGGACTCGATACTTAGTCATTTGACACCACCCATGTCTCTGTATGTCAAACCATTCAAAAGATATTGGACTTTAACGTATCAGCCAATCAGAAGAAGGGGCGGGGCTAATTTGCACCAATGAGGGTCAGGGACTCGATACTTAGTCATTTGACACCACCCATGTCTCTGTATGTCAAACCATTCAAAAGATATTGGACTTTAACGTATCAGCCAATCAGAAGAAGGGGCGTGGCTAATTTGCACCAATGAGGGTCAGGGACTCCATACTTAGTCATTTGACACCACCCATGTCTCTGTATGTCAAACCATTCAAAAGATATTGTACTTTAATGTATCAGCCAATCAGAAGAAGGGGCGTGGCTAATTTGCACCAATGAGGGTCAGGGACTCGATATTTAGTCATTTGACACCACCCATGTCTCTGTATGTCAAACCATTCAAAAGATATTGGACTTTAACGTATCAGCCAATCAGAAGAAGGGGCGGGGCTAATTTGCACCAATGAGGGTCAGGGGCTCGATACTTAGTCATTTGATACCACCCGTGAGTCTCTATGTCAAACCATTCAAAAGATATTGGACTATAACGTATCGGCCAATCAGAAGAAGGGGCGGGGCTAATATGTATATATAATATACAAATGTAAATATTTATATGTATAATAATAATAATATACATATATATCCCATGAACCTGTCCCCAGCAGGACTGGGGATCATGTAAGGTCAAAAGGTCAGGGTTCAGATTCCTCCATTATCCAAGGTAAAGTATTATGAAGTCTGCATTGAGTGGGTCATGTGACTAGTTCTGGGTCACATGACCCGGAAGTATGGTAGTGTATATTGTATTGGAATGACTCAGCTAGTTCTTCGGATTTGACAAGCCTCAAATAACTTCACCTTGTAATCAAACTGTAGCTCCTAGCAGAAAAACAAAGACATCGTGAGAGAGACAGAACCCGGAAGATTCTGACAATCTTAATTTTATTCAGATATTCCTTAAAATGTGTTAGTAACGGCAATTCGAAAACAAAAATGAGATTTTTTTGAAGAAAACTTATTTTAACATTAGACTTAATGGAGACAGAGGCAGGATTTGGCGTGACTCTTGGCTCCCCCGTTCAAATTTTGTGCACACCACGCCTGTCAAAGTCACATTATTTGAATCTCAACATCTATGTCTACATTCTGACCAAAGATTATCTTTCTAGCTTTTACGGTTCGGCCGTGAGCTCAAGTTACAAATAAAAATTATGGTCATTTTTTCAAAGTCTCTCGCACTCTGATCAATTAGAACCGCACTGAAGATTTGACAAAAAAGTGATTTCCAGTCCTCGCTTGAGGGCTCATATCTTGAAAAGTGTACATTTTAGGAAAAAACAGTCTGGGGTTTAGAGAGAGAAGAGAAGTTTTCCTCCGTTTTGAAGTTTGAATGACGTTTCTACGTGCAAGTATGAGAAAGATAGGTGACTCAGAAAAAAGGTGATTTTTTTTTTTTTTAACCTTCACCGGACATTTTACACCCACAGTGTGAAATGCTGCCCCATACAAATACATGGGAAAATCTTCCCCATTAGTTTGGAAATTTGGAAATGTTTTTGCACTTCGTGCAAAAACTATTCGTGCCATCGTTCTGAAAATCCAGAGGACTGTAGTTAAATTCAGGGCCTACAACTTTCTAAATCGGTTCAGAATTTTTCGAGTAACGGTATGCGAGTGGTGAGGCCCCAAAGTTCACGCAATGCGTTCCGGATGGGGCAAAAAGTGCACGTTTGTGCACGTTGCGCAAAAACGTGCACGCCAATCGCTTATAAAAGTCATACCAATTGATTCCCGATTAAGTCGCACGTTTCTACGTTTTTACTTTTTGAGTTTTCTCAAAGCTGCGCAACTAGTTACGCGCCGAAGTTTATACGGAAGAATATGGAATAATAATAATAAACTAGACCAAAATTCCCGGGAAATTTTGAAGTGCCACGGACTACTGCCGGATGATCGCGGGATGCACCCATGAAGGTCAAGGACTCGATACTTGGTCATTTGACACCACCCATGACTCTCTATGTCAAACCATTCAAAAGATATTGGACTATAACGTATCGGCCAATCAGAAGAAGGGGCGGGGCTAATTTGCACCAATGAGGGTCAGGGACTCCATACTTAGTCATTTGACACCACCCATGTCTCTGTATGTCAAACCGTTCAAAAGATATTGGACTTTAACGTATCAGCCAATCAGAAGAAGGGGCGTGGCTAATTTGCACCAATGAGGGTCACGGACTCGATACTTAGTCATTTGACACCACCCATGTCTCTGTATGTCAAACCATTCAAAAGATATTGGACTTTAACGTATCAGCCAATCAGAAGAAGGGGCGGGGCTAATTTGCACCAATGAGGGTCAGGGACTCCATACTTAGTCATTTGACACCACCCATGTCTCTGTATGTCAAACCATTCAAAAGATATTGGACTTTAACGTATCAGCCAATCAGAAGAAGGGGTGGGGCTAATGTGCATTCCCTGGGTCATGTGACCAGTTCTGGGTCACATGACCCGGAAGTGTATACTGTATTATGCTGTATATACTGTGGATGGATGGATGGATGATGGATGGATGATGGATGGATGGATGATGGATGGATGATGGATGGATGGATGATGGATGGATGATGGATGGATGGATGGATGGATGGATGATGGATGTATGGATGATGGATGGATGGATGATGGATGGATGATGGATGGATGGATGATGGATGGATGATGGATGGATGATGGATGGATGGATGGATGATGGATGGATGGATGATGGATGGATGGATGGATGATGGATGGATGATGGATGGATGGATGATGGATGATGGATGGATGGATGATGGATGGATGGATGATGGATGGATGATGGATGGATGGATGGAGGGATGGATGGATGATGGATGGATGATGGATGGATGATGGATGGATGGATGATGGATGGATGGATGATGGATGGATGATGGATGGATGGATGGATGATGGATGGATGATGGATGGATGGATGATGGATGGATGATGGATGGATGGATGATTGATGGATGATGGATGGATGATGGATGGATGGATGGATGATGGATGGATGGATGGATGATTGATGGATGGATGGATGGATGGATGGATGGATGATGGATGGATGGAGGGATGGATGGATGATGGATGGATGATGGATGGATGGATGGATGATTGATGGATGATGGATGGATGATGGATGGATGATGGATGGATGATGGATGGATGGATGATGGATGGATGGATGGATGGATGATGGATGGATGATGGATGGATGATTGATGGATGATGGATGGATGATTGATGGATGTATGGATGATGGATGGATGATGGATGGATGATGGATGGATGATGGATGGATGGATGATGGATGGATGGATGATGGATGGATGGATGGATGGATGGATGATGGATGGATGATTGATGGATGATGGATGGATGATTGATGGATGTATGGATGATGGATGGATGATGGATGGATGATGGATGGATGGATGGATGGAGGGATGGATGGATGGATGGATGATGGATGGATGGATGATGGATGGATGGATGGATGGATGGATGATGGATGGATGATGGATGGATGATGGATGGATGGATGATGGATGGATGATGGATGGATGATTGATGGATGATGGATGGATGATTGATGGATGTATGGATGATGGATGGATGATGGATGGATGATGGATGGATGATGGATGGATGATGGATGGATGGAGGGATGGATGGATGGATGGATGGATGGATGATGGATGGATGATGGATGGATGATTGATGGATGATGGATGGATGATTGATGGATGTATGGATGATGGATGGATGGATGATGGATGGATGATGGATGGATGGATGGAGGGATGGATGGATGGATGGATGATGGATGGATGGATGATGGATGGATGGATGGATGGATGGATGATGGATGGATGATGGATGGATGATGGATGGATGGATGATGGATGGATGATGGATGGATGATTGATGGATGATGGATGGATGATTGATGGATGTATGGATGGATGGAGGGATGGAGGGATGGATGGATGGATGGATGGATGATGGATGATGGATGGATGGATGATGGAGGGATGATGGATGGAGGGATGATGGATGGATGGAGGGATGGATGGATGGATGGATGATGGATGGATGATGGATGGATGATGGATGGATGATGGATGGATGGAGGGATGGATGGATGGATGGATGGATGGATGGATGGATGGATGATGGATGATGGATGGATGGATGATGGAGGGATGATGGATGGAGGGATGATGGATGGATGGAGGGATGGATGGATGGATGATGGATGGTAGAGGAGGATGATGAAGGTAGAGGATGGTGAAGGTAGAGGATGATGAAGGTAGAGGAGGATGATGAAGGTAGAGGATGATGAAGGTAGAGGATGATGAAGGTAGATGATGATGAAGGTAGAGGATGATGAAGGTAGAGGAGGATGAAGGTAGAGGATGATGAAGGTAGAGGAGGATGAAGGTAGAGGATGATGAAGGTAGAGGAGAATGATGAAGGTAGAGGAGGATGAAGGTAGAGGAGGATGATGAAGGTAGAGGATGATGAAGGTAGAGGAGGATGAAGGTAGAGGATGATGAAGGTAGAGGAGAATGATGAAGGTAGAGGAGGATGAAGGTAGAGGATGATGAAGGTAGAGGATGATGAAGGTCAGGGTTCAGATTTCTCCATTTTCCAGGTTATATTATATTAAGTCTGTACTGACTGAGTCATGTGACCAGTCCTGGGTCACATGACCCAGAAGCCTGCGGGGGGGATGAGTCATCAGAACAGAGAAGCTTCTAGAAACTTCAGAAGCTTACTAGTATATATACAGAGGTAATGAATCAGCTATATTTTCGGTTGTGACAAACCTCAAATCACTCCACTTTGTCATCAAACCGTAGCTCTTAGCAGAAAAATGAAAACATCGTGAGCGACGGAGAACCCAGCAGATTCCGGAAATGTTATTTTCATACAGATATCACTTATAATGTGTTAGTAACGGCAATTCGAAAACAAAAATGAGATTTTTTTGAAGAAAACGTTATTTATTATGGGAGTCAATGGAGAGAAAGACAGGATTTGGCATGGCTGTTAGTCTCCCCGTTCAAATTTTGTGCACACCACGCCTGTCAAAGTCACATTTTATGAATCACAAAACCTATGTCTATATTCTGACCAAAAATGATCTGTCTACCTTTTACGGTTTGGCCGTGAGGTCGAGTTACAAATAAAAATTATGATCATTTTTTTAAAGTCTCTCGCACTCTGATCAATTAGAACCGCACTGAAGATTTGACAAAAAAGTGATTTCCAGTCCTCGCTTGAGCGCTCATATCTTGAAAAGTGTACATTTTAGGAAAAAACAGTCCGGGGTTTAGAGAGAGAAGAGAAGTTTTCCTCCGTTTTGAAGTTTGAATGACCTTTCTACGTGCAAGTATGAGAAAGATAGGTGACTCAGAAAAAAGGTGATTTTTTTTTTTTTAACCTCATCCCACACACAGTGTGAAATGCTGCCCCATACAAATACATGGTCCCCATTAGTTTGGAAATTTGGAAATGTTTTTGCACTTCGTGCAAAAACTATTCGTGCCATCGTTCTGAAAATCCACAGGAATGTAGTTAAATTCAGGGCCTACAACTTTCTAAATCGGTTCAGAATTTTTCGAGTAACGGTATGCGAGTGGTGAGGCCCCAAAGTTCACGCAATGCGTTCCGGATGGGGCAAAAAGCGCACGTTTGTGCACGTTGCGCAAAAACGTGCACGCCAATCGCTTATAAAAGTCATACCAATTGATTCCCGATTAAGGCGCACGTTTCTACGTTTTTACTTTTTGAGTTTTCTCAAAGCTGCGCAACTAGTTACGCGCCGAAGTTTATACGGAAGAATATGGAATAATAAATAAATAAGCCTGAGCAATAGTATTAGTGCCTCGTGCTGCGCACGAGGCACTCCTCCTCCATTGAGCTTGCGCATCTCAATGGAGGAGGAGTGCCACGTGGCGCAGCCGTGGCACTAACTAGACCAAAATTCCCGGGAAATTTTGAAGTGCCACGGACTACTGCCGGATGATCGCGGGATGCACCCATGAAGGTCAAGGACTCGATACTTAGTCATTTGACACCACCCATGTCTCTGTATGTCAAACCATTCAAAAGATATTGGACTTTAACGTATCAGCCAATCAGAAGAAGGGGCGGGGCTAATTTGCACCAATGAGGGTCAGGGACTCGATACTTAGTCATTTGACACCACCCATGTCTCTGTATGTCAAACCATTCAAAAGATATTGGACTATAACGTATCGGCCAATCAGAAGAAGGGGCGTGGCTAATTTGCACCAATGAGGGTCAGGGACTCCATACTTAGTCATTTGACACCACCCATGTCTCTGTATGTCAAACCATTCAAAAGATATTGGACTTTAACGTATCAGCCAATCAGAAGAAGGGGCGGGGCTAATTTGCACCAATGAGGGTCAGGGACTCGATACTTAGTCATTTGACACCACCCATGTCTCTGTATGTCAAACCATTCAAAAGATATTGGACTTTAACGTATCAGCCAATCAGAAGAAGGGGCGTGGCTAATTTGCACCAATGAGGGTCAGGGACTCGATACTTAGTCATTTGACACCACCCATGTCTCTGTATGTCAAACCATTCAAAAGATATTGGACTATAACGTATCGGCCAATCAGAAGAAGGGGCGTGGCTAATTTGCACCAATGAGGGTCAGGGACTCGATACTTAGTCATTTGACACCACCCATGTCTCTGTATGTCAAACCATTCAAAAGATATTGGACTTTAACGTATCAGCCAATCAGAAGAAGGGGCGGGGCTAATTTGCACCAATGAGGGTCAGGGGCTCAATACTTAGTCATTTGATACCACCCGTGAGTCTCTATGTCAAACCATTCAAAAGATATTGGACTATAACGTATCGGCCAATCAGAAGAAGGGGCGGGGCTAATTTGCACCAATGAGGGTCAGGGGCTCGATACTTAGTCATTTGATACCACCCGTGAGTCTCTATGTCAAACCATTCAAAAGATATTGGACTATAACGTATCGGCCAATCAGAAGAAGGGGCGGGGCTAATATGTATATATAATATACAAATGTAAATATTTATATGTATAATAATAATAATATACATATATATCCCATGAACCTGTCCCCAGCAGGACTGGGGATCATGTAAGGTCAGGGTTCAGATTCCTCCATTATCCAAGGTAAAGTATTATGAAGTCTGCATTGAGTGGGTCATGTGACTAGTTCTGGGTCACATGACCCGGAAGTATGGTAGTGTATATTGTATTGAAATGACTCAGCTAGTTCTTCGGATTTGACAAACCTCAAATAACTTCACCTTGTAATCAAACTGTAGCTCCTAGCAGAAAAACAAAGACATCGTGAGAGAGACAGAACCCGGAAGATTCTGACAATCTTAATTTTATTCAGATATTCCTTAAAATGTGTTAGTAACGGCAATTCGAAAACAAAAATGAGATTTTTTTGAAGAAAACGTTATTTATTATGGGAGTCAATGGAGAGAAAGACAGGATTTGGCATGGCTGTTAGTCTCCCCGTTCAAATTTTGTGCACACCACGCCTGTCAAAGTCACATTTTATGAATCACAAAACCTATGTCTATATTCTGACCAAAAATGATCTGTCTACCTTTTACGGTTTGGCCGTGAGGTCGAGTTACAAATAAAAATTATGATCATTTTTTTAAAGTCTCTCGCACTCTGATCAATTAGAACCGCACTGAAGATTTGACAAAAAAGTGATTTCCAGTCCTCGCTTGAGCGCTCATATCTTGAAAAGTGTACATTTTAGGAAAAAACAGTCCGGGGTTTAGAGAGAGAAGAGAAGTTTTCCTCCGTTTTGAAGTTTGAATGACCTTTCTACGTGCAAGTATGAGAAAGATAGGTGACTCAGAAAAAAGGTGATTTTTTTTTTTTTAACCTCATCCCACACACAGTGTGAAATGCTGCCCCATACAAATACATGGTCCCCATTAGTTTGGAAATTTGGAAATGTTTTTGCACTTCGTGCAAAAACTATTCGTGCCATCGTTCTGAAAATCCACACGACTGTAGTTAAATTCAGGGCCTACAACTTTCTAAATCGGTTCAGAATTTTTCGAGTAACGGTGTGCGAGTGGTGAGGCCCCAAAGTTCACGCAATGCGTTCCGGATGGGGCAAAAAGCGCACGTTTGTGCACGTTGCGCAAAAACGTGCACGCCAATCGCTTATAAAAGTCATACCAATTGATTCCCGATTAAGGCGCACGTTTCTACGTTTTTACTTTTTGAGTTTTCTCAAAGCTGCGCAACTAGTTACGCGCCGAAGTTTATACGGAAGAATATGGAATAATAATAAATAAATAAATAAGCCTGAGCAATAGTATTAGTGCCTCGTGCTGCGCACGAGGCACTCCTCCTCCATTGAGCTTGCGCATCTCAATGGAGGAGGCGTGCCACGTGGCGCAGCCGTGGCACTAATAAGCCTGAGCAATAGTATTAGTGCCTCGTGCTGCGCACGAGGCACTCCTCCTCCATTGAGCTTGCGCATCTCAATGGAGGAGGAGTGCCACGTGGCGCAGCCGTGGCACTAATAATAAGCCTGAGCAATAGTATTAGTGCCTCGTGCTGCGCACGAGGCACTCCTCCTCCATTGAGCTTGCGCATCTCAATGGAGGAGGCGTGCCACGTGGCGCAGCCGTGGCACTAACTAGACCAAAATTCCCGGGAAATTTTGAAGTGCCACGGACTACTGCCGGATGATCGCGGGATGCACCCATGAAGGTCAAGGACTCGATACTTTGTCATTTGACACCACCCATGACTCTCTATGTCAAACCATTCAAAAGATATTGGACTATAACGTATCGGCCAATCAGAAGAAGGGGCGTGGCTAATTTGCACCAATGAGGGTCAGGGACTCGATACTTAGTCATTTGACACCACCCATGTCTCTGTATGTCAAACCATTCAAAAGATATTGGACTTTAACGTATCAGCCAATCAGAAGAAGGGGCGTGGCTAATTTGCACCAATGAGGGTCAGGGACTCGATACTTGGTCATTTGACACCACCCATGTCTCTGTATGTCAAACCATTCAAAAGATATTGGACTATAACGTATCGGCCAATCAGAAGAAGGGGCGTGGCTAATTTGCACCAATGAGGGTCAGGGACTCGATACTTGGTCATTTGACACCACCCATGTCTCTGTATGTCAAACCATTCAAAAGATATTGGACTATAACGTATCGGCCAATCAGAAGAAGGGGCGTGGCTAATTTGCACCAATGAGGGTGAGGGACTCCATACTTAGTCATTTGACACCACCCATGTCTCTGTATGTCAAACCATTCAAAAGATATTGGACTTTAACGTATCAGCCAATCAGAAGAAGGGGCGGGGCTAATTTGCACCAATGAGGGTCAGGGACTCGATACTTAGTCATTTGACACCACCCATGTCTCTCTATGTCAAACCATTCAAAAGATATTGGACTATAAGGTATCGGCCAATCAGAAGAAGGGGCGGGGCTAATTTGCACCAATGAGGGTCAGGGGCTCGATACTTAGTCATTTGACACCACCCGTGACTCTTTATGTCAAACCATTCAAAAGATATTGGACTATAACGTATCGGCCAATCAGAAGAAGGGGCGGGGCTAATTTGCACCAATGAGGGTCAGGGGCTCGATACTTAGTCATTTGACACCACCCGTGACTCTTTATGTCAAACCATTCAAAAGATATTGGACTATAACGTATCGGCCAATCAGAAGAAGGGGCGGGGCTAATATGTATATATAATATACAAATGTAAATATTTATATGTATAATAATAATAATATACATATATATCCCATGAACCTGTCCCCAGCAGGACTGGGGATCATGTAAGGTCAGGGTTCAGATTCCTCCATTATCCAAGGTAAAGTATTATGAAGTCTGCATTGAGTGGGTCATGTGACTAGTTCTGGGTCACATGACCCGGAAGTATGGTAGTGTATATTGTATTGGAATGACTCAGCTAGTTCTTCGGATTTGACAAGCCTCAAATAACTTCACCTTGTAATCAAACTGTAGCTCCTAGCAGAAAAACAAAGACATCGTGAGAGAGACAGAACCCGGAAGATTCTGACAATCTTAATTTTATTCAGATATTCCTTAAAATGTGTTAGTAACGGCAATTCGAAAACAAAAATGAGATTTTTTTGAAGAAAACGTTATTTATTATGGGAGTCAATGGAGAGAAAGACAGGATTTGGCATGGCTGTTAGTCTCCCCGTTCAAATTTTGTGCACACCACGCCTGTCAAAGTCACATTTTATGAATCACAAAACCTATGTCTATATTCTGACCAAAAATGATCTGTCTACCTTTTACGGTTTGGCCGTGAGGTCGAGTTACAAATAAAAATTATGATCATTTTTTTAAAGTCTCTCGCACTCTGATCAATTAGAACCGCACTGAAGATTTGACAAAAAAGTGATTTCCAGTCCTCGCTTGAGCGCTCATATCTTGAAAAGTGTACATTTTAGGAAAAAACAGTCCGGGGTTTAGAGAGAGAAGAGAAGTTTTCCTCCGTTTTGAAGTTTGAATGACCTTTCTACGTGCAAGTATGAGAAAGATAGGTGACTCAGAAAAAAGGTGATTTTTTTTTTTTTAACCTCATCCCACACACAGTGTGAAATGCTGCCCCATACAAATACATGGTCCCCATTAGTTTGGAAATTTGGAAATGTTTTTGCACTTCGTGCAAAAACTATTCGTGCCATCGTTCTGAAAATCCACAGGAATGTAGTTAAATTCAGGGCCTACAACTTTCTAAATCGGTTCAGAATTTTTCGAGTAACGGTATGCGAGTGGTGAGGCCCCAAAGTTCACGCAATGCGTTCCGGATGGGGCAAAAAGCGCACGTTTGTGCACGTTGCGCAAAAACGTGCACGCCAATCGCTTATAAAAGTCATACCAATTGATTCCCGATTAAGGCGCACGTTTCTACGTTTTTACTTTTTGAGTTTTCTCAAAGCTGCGCAACTAGTTACGCGCCGAAGTTTATACGGAAGAATATGGAATAATAATAAATAAACTAGACAAAATTCCCGGGAAATTTTGAAGTGCCACGGACTACTGCCGGATGATCGCGGGATGCACCCATGAAGGTCAAGGACTCGATACTTAGTCATTTGACACCACCCATGACTCTCTATGTCAAACCATTCAAAAGATATTGGACTATAACGTATCGGCCAATCAGAAGAAGGGGCGGGGCTAATTTGCACCAATGAGGGTCAGGGACTCGATACTTAGTCATTTGACACCACCCATGTCTCTGTATGTCAAACCATTCAAAAGATATTGGACTTTAACGTATCAGCCAATCAGAAGAAGGGGCGTGGCTAATTTGCACCAATGAGGGTCAGGGACTCGATACTTGGTCATTTGACACCACCCATGTCTCTGTATGTCAAACCATTCAAAAGATATTGGACTATAACGTATCGGCCAATCAGAAGAAGGGGCGTGGCTAATTTGCACCAATGAGGGTCAGGGACTCCATACTTAGTCATTTGACACCACCCATGTCTCTGTATGTCAAACCATTCAAAAGATATTGGACTTTAACGTATCGGCCAATCAGAAGAAGGGGCGTGGCTAATTTGCACCAATGAGGGTCGGGGACTCGATACTTAGTCATTTGACACCACCCATGTCTCTGTATGTCAAACCATTCAAAAGATATTGGACTATAACGTATCGGCCAATCAGAAGAAGGGGCGTGGCTAATTTGCACCAATGAGGGTCAGGGACTCGATACTTAGTCATTTGACACCACCCATGTCTCTGTATGTCAAACCATTCAAAAGATATTGGACTATAACGTATCGGCCAATCAGAAGAAGGGGCGTGGCTAATTTGCACCAATGAGGGTCAGGGGCCCGATACTTAGTCATTTGATACCACCCGTGAGTCTCTATGTCAAACCATTCAAAAGATATTGGACTATAACGTATCGGCCAATCAGAAGAAGGGGCGGGGCTAATATGTATATATAATATACAAATGTAAATATTTATATGTATAATAATAATAATATACATATATATCCCATGAACCTGTCCCCAGCAGGACTGGGGATCATGTAAGGTCAAAAGGTCAGGGTTCAGATTCCTCCATTATCCAAGGTAAAGTATTATGAAGTCTGCATTGAGTGGGTCATGTGACCAGTTCTGGGTCACATGACCCGGAAGTATGGTAGTGTATATTGTATTGGAATGACTCAGCTAGTTCTTCGGATTTGACAAGCCTCAAATAACTTCACCTTGTAATCAAACTGTAGCTCCTAGCAGAAAAACAAAGACATCGTGAGAGAGACAGAACCCGGAAGATTCTGACAATCTTAATTTTATTCAGATATTCCTTAAAATGTGTTAGTAACGGCAATTCGAAAACAAAAATGAGATTTTTTTGAAGAAAACTTCATTTAACATTAGAGTCAATGGAGACAGAGGCAGGATTTGGCGTGACTCTTGGCTCCCCCGTTAAAATTTTGTGCACACCACGCCTGTCAAAGTCACATTTTAAGAATACCAAAATGTATGTCTACATTCTGACCAAAAATGATCTTTCTAGCTTTTACGGTTTGCCCGTGAGCTCGAGTTACAAATAAAAATTATGTTCATTTTTTGAAAGTCTCTCGCACTCTGATCAATTAGAACCGCACTGAAGATTTGACAAAAAAGTGATTTCCAGTCCTCGCTTGAGGGCTCATATCTTGAAAAGTGTACATTTTAGGAAAAAACAGTCCGGGGTTTGGAGAGAGAAGAGAAGTTTTCCTCCGTTTTGAAGTTTGAATGACGTTTCTACGTCCAAGTATGAGAAAGATACGTGACTCGGAAAAAAGGTGAATTTTGTCTTTTTTTTCTGAACATTTTCCCATCCGCTTTGAATGGCGCCATTGAAATGCATGGGAAAACAGTTCCCCATTAGTTTGGAAATTTGGAAATGTTTTTGCACTTCGTGCAAAAACTATTCGTGCCATCGTTCTGAAAATCCAGAGGACTGTAGTTAAATTCAGGGCCTACAACTTTCTAAATCAGTTCAGAATTTTTCGAGTAACGGTATGCGAGTGGTGAGGCCCCAAAGTTCACGCAATGCGTTCCGGATGGGGCAAAAAGCGCACGTTTGTGCACGTTGCGCAAAAACGTGCACGCCAATCGCTTATAAAAGTCATACCAATTGATTCCCGATTAAGTCGCACGTTTCTACGTTTTTACTTTTTGAGTTTTCTCAAAGCTGTGCGACTAGTTACGCGCCGAAGTTTATACGGAAGAATATGGAATAAATAATAAGCCTGAGCAATAGTAAGAGTGCCTCGTGCTGCGCACGAGGCACTCCTCCTCCATTGAGCTTGCGCATCTCAATGGAGGAGGAGTGCCACGTGGCGCAGCCGTGGCACTAATAAATAAGCCTGAGCAATAGTATTAGTGCCTCGTGCTGCGCACGAGGCACTCCTCCTCCATTGAGCTTGCGCATCTCAATGGAGGAGGCGTGCCACGTGGCGCAGCCGTGGCACTAATAATAAGCCTGAGCAATAGTATGAGTGCCTCGTGCTGCGCACGAGGCACTCCTCCTCCATTGAGCTTGCGCATCTCAATGGAGGAGGAGTGCCACGTGGCGCAGCCGTGGCACTAACTAGACCAAAATTCCCGGGAAATTTTGAAGTGCCACGGACTACTGCCGGATGATCGCGGGATGCACCCATGAAGGTCAAGGACTTGATACTTAGTCATTTGACACCACCCATGTCTCTGTATGTCAAACCATTCAAAAGATATTGGACTTTAACGTATCAGCCAATCAGAAGAAGGGGCGTGGCTAATTTGCACCAATGAGGGTCAGGGACTCGATACTTGGTCATTTGACACCACCCATGTCTCTGTATGTCAAACCATTCAAAAGATATAGGACTATAACGTATCGGCCAATCAGAAGAAGGGGCGTGGCTAATTTGCACCAATGAGGGTCAGGGACTCCATACTTAGTCATTTGACACCACCCATGTCTCTGTATGTCAAACCATTCAAAAGATATTGGACTTTAACGTATCGGCCAATCAGAAGAAGGAGCGTGGCTAATTTGCACCAATGAGGGTCGGGGACTCGATACTTAGTCATTTGACACCACCCATGTCTCTGTATGTCAAACCATTCAAAAGATATTGGACTATAACGTATCGGCCAATCAGAAGAAGGGGCGTGGCTAATTTGCACCAATGAGGGTCAGGGACTCGATACTTAGTCATTTGACACCACCCATGTCCCTGTATGTCAAACCATTCAAAAGATATTGGACTTTAACGTATCAGCCAATCAGAAGAAGGGGCGGGGCTAATTTGCACCAATGAGGGTCAGGGGCTCGATACTTAGTCATTTGATACCACCCGTGAGTCTCTATGTCAAACCATTCAAAAGATATTGGACTATAACGTATCGGCCAATCAGAAGAAGGGGCGGGGCTAATATGTATATATAATATACAAATGTAAATATTTATATGTATAATAATAATAATATACATATATATCCCATGAACCTGTCCCCAGCAGGACTGGGGATCATGTAAGGTCAAAAGGTCAGGGTTCAGATTCCTCCATTATCCAAGGTAAAGTATTATGAAGTCTGCATTGACTGTGTCATGTGACCAGTTCTGGGTCACATGACCCGGAAGTATGGTAGTGTATATTGTATTGGAATGACTCAGCTAGTTTTTCGGATTTGACAAGCCTCAAATAACTTCACCTTGTAATCAAACTGTAGCTCCTAGCAGAAAAACAAAGACATCGTGAGAGAGACAGAACCCGGAAGATTCTGACAATCTTAATTTTATTCAGATATTCCTTAAAATGTGTTAGTAACGGCAATTCGAAAACAAAAATGAGATTTTTTTTAAGAAAACTTATTTTAACATTAGAGTCAATGGAGACAGAGGCAGGATTTGGCGTGACTCTTGGCTCCCCCGTTCAAATTTTGTGCACACCACGCCTGTCAAAGTCACATTATTTGAATCTCAACATCTATGTCTACATTCTGACCAAAAATTATCTTTCTAGCTTTTACGGTTTGCCCGTGAGCTCGAGTTACAAATAAAAATTATGTTCATTTTTTGAAAGTCTCTCGCACTCTGATCAATTAGAACCGCACTGAAGATTTGACAAAAAACTGATTTCCAGTCCTCGCTTGAGGGCTCATATCTTGAAAAGTGTACATTTTAGGAAAAAACAGTTTCGGGTTTGGAGAGAGAAGAGAAGTTTTCCTCCGTTTTGAAGTTTGAATGACGTTTCTACGTGCAAGTATGAGAAAGATAGGTGACTCAGAAAAAAGGTGATTTTTTTTTTTTTTTAACCTCCTCCCACCCACAGTGTGAAATGCTGCCCCATACAAATACATGGTCCCCATTAGTTTGGAAATTTGGAAATGTTTTTGCACTTCGTGCAAAAACTATTCGTGCCATCGTTCTGAAAATCCACAGGAATGTAGTTAAATTCAGGGCCTACAACTTTCTAAATCGGTTCAGAATTTTTCGAGTAACGGTGTGCGAGTGGTGAGGCCCCAAACTTCACGCAATGCGTTCCGGATGGGGCAAAAAGCGCACGTTTGTGCACGTTGCGCGAAAACGTGCACGCCAATCGCTAATAAAAGTCATACCAATCGATTCCCGATTAAGGCGCACGTTTCTACGTTTTTACTTTTCGCGTTTTCTCAAAGCTGTGGGACTAGTTACGCGCCAAAGTTTATACGGAAGAATATGGAATAATAAATAATAAGCCTGAGCAATAGTATGAGTGCCTCGTGCTGCGCACGAGGCACTCCTCCTCCATTGAGCTTGCGCATCTCAATGGAGGAGGAGTGCCACGTGGCGCAGCCGTGGCACTAATAACTAGACAAAATTCCCGGGAAATTTTGAAGTGCCACGGACTACTGCCGGATGATCGCGGGATGCACCCATGAAGGTCAAGGACTCGATACTTGGTCATTTGACACCACCCATGACTCTCTATGTCAAACCATTCAAAAGATATTGGACTATAACGTATCGGCCAATCAGGACAAGGGGCGGGGCTAATTTGCACCAATGATGGTCAGGGACTCCATACTTGGTCATTTGACACCACCCATGTCTCTGTATGTCAAACCATTCAAAAGATATTGGACTTTAACGTATCGGCCAATCAGAAGAAGGGGCGTGGCTAATTTGCACCAATGAGGGTCAGGGACTCGATACTTAGTCATTTGACACCACCCATGTCTCTGTATGTCAAACCATTCAAAAGATATTGGACTATAACGTATCGGCCAATCAGAAGAAGGGGCGTGGCTAACTTGCACCAATGAGGGTCAGGGACTCCATACTTAGTCATTTGACACCACCCATGTCTCTGTATGTCAAACCATTCAAAAGATATTGGATATTGGACCGTCGGCTCTCTACAAAATGGCCGACGGTGAGCAGCGTCGGTGTGATGCGGGAGCGTTTGCCCGAATCAAACCTACTATATATCATACCACAGATGGTGATACCATTGTTGAAGATGAGCTTCTAAACTTCTTATTGATTAAATCAAGAACGCTTGACCAAGACAACATCATCAAGCTGGTTAAGACAAGCTTCAGCTCACAGAGAATTGAAGCCTCCAAGGAAGTAATGGCGACGTTGTTCCCTGACTCAAAACGCTGGTCTTCCCACCGAGGAGAGAAAAAAGACGAGCTATACATCAAAATGTGCCTGGCCGTGTTTAAGGAGAAAAGCAGTGAGTCTGGACCACGATTTGTGTCCCACTTCATTGATGAACTTCCACCCATCTCATTCAAACATGTGGATGTGTCTGCCCTTGTTACGATCACCAGTTAGAACACTCGGCTCAACTCTGTGACCAGAACATCAAGGACACCACACTCGAGTTTCAGTTGCGTATAAGAAGCAGGTTTATTCATGAACCAAGGAAAAACCCCCATGACTTAACAAGACGAGTCTGGAGGCCTGACCAAACAAAACAATAAAGGAAAAGACCATGAGGGAAGCCTGAGCCAACCACGCAATGGGCCGTCGGACCCAGAACTTCCCTCCTTGACCTAACAAGAAAAGGAACCTAACCTCAAAACAAAAACCGAGGAAAGAAAACCAAACTGACAGGCCTCCATCCTCAAAGCAACACAATCAAAGAAACACAGTAGCAACCCTGGCACCAAGGTGAGGCTGCCTGGTCTGAGAGAGAGCACCTGCTCCTCCTGTCCCTCTTAAATACAGGCGGAGCCAGATAATCACCTGATGCAGAGCACCTGAAGGGAGACAAGAAAAAGGGGGGGAAGGGAGTGCATAACCCCCCCACCCTAAATTAGTGATTATTGTTTTTTTTGGTTCACATACACAGGAAAAAAAAACAAATCACTACAATATAAATCTACATGCGCAACAACACATTGGCCACAACATTATCCCTGCCGGGATGAACTCCTTTGCTTCAGGATTCAAGATGCTCTTCCTCGCCACCTCCTCCAGGTTGCTGTGGTGATCGTTAGCCGACAGGCCGTTGAGCTGCTGCTCGAGCTGCCCCACCCCCTGGTTGTTGAGATCACGTGAAGGGATGAACCAGTCTTGGTCCTCCTCCTCCAGCAGCTCCTCCACCTGTCTGTTATACTCCTCCTCGTTCTCCATCCACATGTACTCGGCAAACGGGTTGGCGTCAGTGTTTTCTCCTGCGTGACCATAGGCCACTGGCTCCTTTCCTTCTTTTCCAGGATCCCCACATCCCGGCTTTACCAGCACCTTACCCCCAGCCAAATCATTCCCCAAAATGAAGGACACTCCCTCAATTGGGAAACACGGGCGAACCCCCACAGTCACAAAGCCCGTAACCAAGTCTGACTTGAGGTAAATAGTATGTAAAGGCGCCTCCAAGTATTGCATCCCAAAACCACGCACAAGGACACCAGAATCCCCAGCTGACTCCTTAGAAAATGGCAGCACATGACTCAACATGAAGGACTGTGACGCTGCTGTATCCCTCAAAATCGTTACGGGAACCCTATCCCCCGTCTCAGTCAAGGACACAAAACCTTCCATAAGAAATGGAGCATACACGCCAAGCTCAGATTCATTTGGCAGTGAAGCCAACTGGCACACAGGACTAGCTGTTTTAACCAAGGCAACAGATTTGACAGGTGCCTTCTCCTTATTCAGAGCATAACAATTTGCAACAATGTGTCCTGGCTTCCTACAATAGAAACACACGGGGCTTTCCCTAGTTCCCCATTCTTCCCTGGTAGGCCTCCCCTCCGCACCATCAGAACCACTTGCCTTAGTTGGTACCACAAATGCACTTGAACCTTCCTTAGGAGTGTTGTCACCAAACCGAGCCTGCACAGCAGCAGGTGTTTGGTGAGCGATCTCACCAAACACAGACTTATGGGTAAGTACATACTCATCCGCAAGAGACGCAGCACCAGACAACTTCACAGCCTTCTGCTCATTCAGATACGTGGCAACTGTTTCAGGCACACAATTTTTAAACTCCTCAATAAGCACTAAGGCCCTTAGATCTTCCAGAGTTTTAACACCCACACCTGCGCACCACCGATCAAATAA
>NW_026906269.1:5000-7500 GCF_033807715.1 Cololabis saira
CGAGAGCGCTCTCTGCTGGTTGAAAATGCTTACAGCACCTGGTATTCCCAGGCGGTCTCCCATCCAAGTACTAACCAGGCCCGACCCTGCTTAGCTTCCGAGATCAGACGAGATCGGGCGCATCCAGGCTGGTATGGCCGTAAGCTGAACCTGCAGCTTGAAATACCTCTTATATGGAGTTGAAGATAAGTCATAGAATATAAGTCATTGATTTGTTGGTTTTATTTGTTGGAGTTAAAGTGCCTTAACCATGTGCAAAACACTTCAGGACGTGAGCTGTCGCTGTTACCACGTTGAAATATGTGTGGGTAGATTAAGCGAGAGCGCTCTCTGCTGGTTGAAAAAGCTTACAGCACCTGGTATTCCCAGACGGTCTCCCATCCAAGTACTAACCAGGCCCGACCCTGCTTAGCTTCCGATATCAGACGAGATCGGGCGCATCCAGGCTGGTATGGCCGTAAGCAGAAGCTGCAGCTTGAAATACCTCTTATATGGAGTTGAAGATAAGTCATAGAATATAAGTTATTGATTTGTTGGTTTAATTTGTTGGAGTTAAAGTGCCTTAACCATGTGCAAAACACTTTAGGACGTGAGCTGTCGCTCTTACCACGTTGAAATATGTGTGGGTAGATTAAGCGAGAGCGCTCTCTGCTGGTTGAAAAAGCTTACAGCACCTGGTATTCCCAGACGGTCTACCATCCAAGTACTAACCAGGCCCGACCCTGCTTAGCTTCCGAGATCAGACGAGATCAGGCGCATCCAGGCTGGTATGGCCGTAAGCAGAAGCTGCAGCTTGAAATACCTCTGATATGGAGTTGAAGATAAGTCATAGAATATAAGTCATTGATTTGTTGGTTTTATTTGTTGGAGTTAAAGTGCCTTAACCATGTGCAAAACACTTTAGGACGTGAGCTGTCGCTGTTACCACGTTGAAATATGTGTGGGTAGATTAAGCAAGAGCGTTCTCTGCTGGTTGAAAAAGCTTACAGCACCTGGTATTCCCAGGCGGTCTCCCATCCAAGTACTAACCAGGCCCGACCCTGCTTAGCTTCCGAGATCAGACGAGATCGGGCGCATCCAGGCTGGTATGGCCGTAAGCTGAAGCTGCAGATTGAAATACCTCTTATATGGAGTTGAAGATAAGTCATATAATATAAGTCATTGATTTGTTGGTGATAATAATTTAGAACCGCTTATTTGTTGGAGTTAAAGTGCCTTAACCATGTGCAAAACACTTTAGGACGTGAGCTGTCGCCCTTACCACGTTGAAATATGTGTGGGTAGATTAAGCGAGACCGCTCTCTGCTGGTTGAAAAAGCTTACAGCACCTGGTATTCCCAGGCGGTCTCCCATCCAAGTACTAACCAGGCCCGACCCTGCTTAGCTTCCAAGATCAGACGAGATCGGGCGCATCCAGGCTGGTATGGCCGTAAGCTGAAGCTGCAGCTTGAAATACCTCTTATATGGAGTTGAAGATAAGTCATACAAAAAAGTCATTGATTTGTTGGTGATAATAATTTAGAAGCGCATATTTGTTGGAGTTAAAGTGCCTTAACCATGTGCAAAACACTTTAGGACGTGAGCTGTCGCTGTTACCACGTTGAAATATGTGTGGGTAGATTAAGCGAGAGTGCTCTCTGCTGGTTGAAAAAGCTTACAGCACCTGGTATTCCCAGGCGGTCTCCCATCCAAGTACTAACCAGGCCCGACCCTGCTTAGCTACCGAGATCAGACGAGATCGGGCGCATCCAGGCTGGTATGGCCGTAAGCAGAAGCTGCAGCTTGAAATACCTCTTATATGGAGTTGAAGATAAGTCATAGAATATAAGTCATTGATTTGTTGGTTTTATTTGTTGGAGTTAAAGTGCCTTAACCATGTGCAAAACACTTCAGGACGTGAGCTGTCACTGTTACCACGTTGAAATATGTGTGGGTAGATTAAGCGAGAGCGCTCTCTGCTGGTTGAAAATGCTTACAGCACCTGGTATTCCCAGGCGGTCTCCCATCCAAGTACTAAACAGGCCCGACCCTGCTTAGCTTCCAAGATCAGACGAGATCGGGCGCATCCAGGCTGTAATGGCCGTAAGCAGAAGCTGCTGCTTGAAATACCTCTTATATGGAGTTGAAGATAAGTCATATAATATAAGTCATTGATTTGTTGGTGATAATAATTTAGAAGCGCTTATTTGTTGGAGTTAAAGTGCCTTAACCATGTGAAAAACACTTTTGGACGTGAGCTGTCGCTGTTACCACGTTGAAATATGTGTGGGTAGATTAAGCGAGAGCGCTCTCTGCTGGTTGAAAATGCTTACAGCACCTGGTATTCCCAGGCGGTCTCCCATCCAAGTACTAACCAGGCCCGACCCTGCTTAGCTTCCGAGATCAGACGAGATCGGGCGCATCCAGGCTGGTATGGCCGTAAGCTGAACCTGCAGCTTGAAATACCTCTTATATGGAGTTGAAGATAAGTCATAGAATATAAGTCATTGATTTGTTGGTT
>NW_026906269.1:12500-106000 GCF_033807715.1 Cololabis saira
TCCAAGTACTAACCAGGCCCGACCCTGCTTAGCTTCCGAGATCAGACGAGATCGGGCGCATCCAGGCTGGTATGGCCGTAAGCTGAAGCTGCAGCTTGAAATACCTCTTATATGGAGTTGAAGATAAGTCATATAATATAAGTCATTGATTTGTTGGTGATAATAATTTAGAAGCACTTATTTGTTGGAGTTAAAGTGCCTTTACCATGTGCAAAACACTTTAGGACGTGAGCTGTCGCTGTTACCACGTTGAAATATGTGTGGGTAGATTAAGCGAGAGCGCTCTCTGCTGGTTGAAAAAGCTTACAGCACCTGGTATTCCCAGGCGGTCTCCCATCCAAGTACTAACCAGGCCCGACCCTGCTTAGCTTCCGAGATCAGACGAGATCGGACACATCCAGGCTGGTATGGCCGTAAGCAGAAGCTGCAGCTTGAAATACCTCTGATATGGAGTTGAAGATAAGTCATAGAATATAAGTCATTGATTTGTTGGTTTTATTTGTTGGAGTTAAAGTGCCTTAACCATGTGCAAAACACTTTAGGACGTGAGCTGTCGCTGTTACCACATTGAAATATGTGTGGGCAGATTAAGCGAGAGCGCTCTCTGCTGGTTGAAAAAGCTTACAGCACCTGGTATTCCCAGGCGGTCTACCATCCAAGTACTAACCAGGCCCGACCCTGCTTAGCTTCAGAGATAAGACGAGATCGGGCGCATCCAGGCTGGTATGGCCGTAAGCAGAAGCTGCAGCTTGAAATACCTCTGATATGGAGTTGAAGATAAGTCATAGAATATAAGTCATTGATTTGTTGGTTTTATTTGTTGGAGTTAAAGTGCCTTAACCATGTGCAAAACACTTTAGGACGTGAGCTGTCGCTCTTACCACGTTGAAATATGTGTGGGTAGATTAAGCGAGAGCGCTCTCTGCTGGTTGAAAAAGCTTACAGCACCTGGTATTCCCAGGCGGTCTCCCATCCAAGTACTAACCAGGCCCGACCCTGCTTAGCTTCCGAGATCAGACGAGATCGGGCGCATCCAGGCTGGTATGGCCGTAAGCTGAAGCTGCAGCTTGAAATACCTCTTATATGGAGTTGAAGATAAGTCATAGAATATAAGTCATTGATTTGTTGGTTTTATTTGTTGGAGTTAAAGTGCCTTAACCATGTGCAAAACACTTCAGGACGTGAGCTGTCGCTGTTACCACGTTGAAATATGTGTGGGTAGATTAAGCGAGAGCGCTTTCTGCTGGTTGAAAAAGCTTACAGCACCTGGTATTCCCAGACGGTCTCCCATCCAAGTACTAACCAGGCCCGACCCTGCTTAGCTTCCGAGATCAGACGAGATCGGGCGCATCCAGGCTGGTATGGCCGTAAGCAGAAGCTGCAGCTTGAAATACCTCTTATATGGAGTTGAAGATAAGTCATAGAATATAAGTTATTGATTTGTTGGTTTTATTTGTTGGAGTTAAAGTGCCTTAACCATGTGCAAAACACTTTAGGACGTGAGCTGTCGCTCTTACCACGTTGAAATATGTGTGGGTAGATTAAGCGAGAGCGCTCTCTGCTGGTTGAAAAAGCTTACAGCACCTGCTATTCCCAGGCGGTCTCCCATCCAAGTACTAACCAGGCCCGACCCTGCTTAGCTTCCGAGATCAGACGAGATCGGGCGCATCCAGGCTGGTATGGCCGTAAGCTGAAGCTGCAGCTTGAAATACCTCTTATATGGAGTTGAAGATAAGTCATATAATATAAGTCATTGATTTGTTGGTGATAATAATTTAGAAGCACTTATTTGTTGGAGTTAAAGTGCCTTTACCATGTGCAAAACACTTTAGGACGTGAGCTGTCGCTGTTACCACGTTGAAATATGTGTGGGTAGATTAGGCGAGAGCGCTCTCTGCTGGTTGAAAAAGCTTACAGCACCTGGTATTCCCAGGCGGTCTCCCATCCAAGTACTAACCAGGCCCGACCCTGCTTAGCTTCCGAGATCAGACGAGATCGGACACATCCAGGCTGGTATGGCCGTAAGCA
This sequence comes from Cololabis saira, assembly GCF_033807715.1. NCBI lineage: Eukaryota > Metazoa > Chordata > Actinopteri > Beloniformes > Belonidae > Cololabis > Cololabis saira. The sequence continues at coordinate 14,529 of NW_026906269.1, forward strand.
GAAGCTGCAGCTTGAAATACCTCTGATATGGAGTTGAAGATAAGTCATAGAATATAAGTCATTGATTTGTTGGTTTTATTTGTTGGAGTTAAGGTGCCTTAACCATGTGCAAAACACTTTAGGACGTGAGCTGTCGCTGTTACCACGTTGAAATATGTGTGGTTAGATTAAGCGAGAGCGTTCTCTGCTGGTTGAAAAAGCTCACAGCACCTGGTATTCCCAGGCGGTCTCCCATCCAAGTACTAACCAGGCCCGACCCTGCTTAGCTTCCGAGATCAGACGAGATCGGGCGCATCCAGGCTGGAATGGCCGTAAGCAGAAGCTGCAGCTTGAAATACCTCTTATATGGAGTTGAAGATAAGTCATAGAATAAGGTCATTGATTTGTTGGTTTTATTTGTTGGAGTTAAAGTGCCTTAACCATGTGCAAAACACTTAAAGACGTGAGCTGTCGCTGTTACCACGTTGAAATATGTGTGGGTAGATTAAGCGAGAGCGCTCTCTGCTGGTTGAAAAAGCTTACAGCACCTGCTATTCCCAGGCGGTCTCCCATCCAAGTACTAACCAGGCCCGACCCTGCTTAGCTTCCAAGATCAGACGAGATCGGGCGCATCCAGGCTGGTATGGCCGTAAGCAGAAGCTGCAGCTTGAAATACCTCTTATATGGAGTTGAAGATAAGTCATAGAATATAAGTCATAGATTTGTTGGTTTTATTTGTTGGAGTTAAAGTGCCTTAACCATGTGCAAAACACTTTAGGACGTGAGCTGTCGCTGTTACCACGTTGAAATATGTGTGGGTAGATTAAGCGAGAGCGCTCTCTGCTGGTTGAAAAAACTTACAGCACCTGGTATTCCCAGGCGGTCTCCCATCCAAGTACTAACCAGGCCAGACCCTGCTTAGCTTCCGAGATCAGACGAGATTGGGCGCATCCAGGCGGGTATGGCCGTAAGCAGAAGCTCCTGCTTGAAATACCCCTTATATGGAGTTGAAGATAAGTCATAGAATATAAGTCATTGATTTGTTGGTTTTATTTGTTGGAGTTAAAGTGCCTTAACCATGTGCAAAACACTTTAGGACGTGAGCTGTCGCTGTTACCACGTTGAAATATGTGTGGGTAGATTAAGCGAGAGCGTTCTCAGCCGGTTGAAAAAACTTACAGCACCTGGTATTCCCAGGCGGTCTCCCATCCAAGTACTAACCAGGCCCGACCCTGCTTAGCTTCCGAGATCAGACGAGATTGGGCGCATCCAGGCGGGTATGGCCGTAAGCAGAAGCTGCAGCTTGAAATACCTCTTATATGGAGTTGAAGATAAGTCATAGAATAAGGTCATTGATTTGTTGGTTTTATTTGTTGGAGTTAAAGTGCCTTAACCATGTGCAAAACACTTAAAGACGTGAGCTGTCGCTGTTACCACGTTGAAATATGTGTGGGTAGATTAAGCGAGAGCGCTCTCTGCTGGTTGAAAAAGCTTACAGCACCTGCTATTCCCAGGCGGTCTCCCATCCAAGTACTAACCAGGCCCGACCCTGCTTAGCTTCCGAGATCAGACGAGATCGGGCGCATCCAGGCTGGTATGGCCGTAAGCAGAAGCTGCAGCTTGAAATACCTCTTATATGGAGTTGAAGATAAGTCATAGAATATAAGTCATAGATTTGTTGGTTTTATTTGTTGGAGTTAAAGTGCCTTAACCATGTGCAAAACACTTTAGGACGTGAGCTGTCGCTGTTACCACGTTGAAATATGTGTGGGTAGATTAAGCGAGAGCGCTCTCTGCTGGTTGAAAATGCTTACAGCACCTGGTATTCCCAGGCGGTCTCCCATCCAAGTACTAACCAGGCCCGACCCTGCTTAGCTTCCGAGATCAGACGAGATTGGGCGCATCCAGGCGGGTATGGCCGTAAGCAGAAGCTCCTGCTTGAAATACCCCTTATATGGAGTTGAAGATAAGTCATAGAATATAAGTCATTGATTTGTTGGTTTTATTTGTTGGAGTTAAAGTGCCTTAACCATGTGCAAAACACTTTAGGACGTGAGCTGTCGCTGTTACCACGTTGAAATATGTGTGGGTAGATTAAGCGAGAGCGTTCTCAGCTGGTTGAAAAAACTTACAGCACCTGGTATTCCCAGGCGGTCTCCCATCCAAGTACTAACCAGGCCAGACCCTGCTTAGCTTCCGAGATCAGACAAGATCGGGCGCATCCAGGCTGGTATGGCCGTAAGCAGAAGCTGCAGCTTGAAATACTTCTTATATGGAGTTGAAGATAAGTCATAGAATATAAGTCATGGATTTGTTGGTTTTATTTGTTGGAGTTAAAGTGCCTTAACCATGTGCAAAACACTTTAGGACGTGAGCTGTCGCTGTTACCACGTTGAAATTTGTGTGGGTAGATTAAGCGAGAGCGCTCTCTGCTGGTTGAAAAAGCTTACAGCACCTGGTATTCCCAGGTGGTCTCCCATCCAAGTACTAACCAGGCCCGACCCTGCTTAGCTTCCGAGATCAGACAAGATCGGGCGCATCCAGGCTGGTATGGCCGTAAGCAGAAGCTGCAGCTTGAAATACCTGTTATATGGAGTTGAAGATAAGTCATATAATATAAGTCATTGATTTGTTGGTGATAATAATTTAGAAGCGCTTATTTGTTGGAGTTAAAGTGCATTAACCATGTGCAAAACACTTTAGGACGTGAGCTGTCGCTGTTACCACGTTGAAATATATGTGGGTAGATTAAGCGAGAGCGTTCTCTGCAGGTTGAAAATGCTTACAGCACCTGGTATTCCCAGGCGGTCTCCCATCCAAGTACTAACCAGGCCCGACCCTGCTTAGCTTCCGAGATCAGACGAGATCGGGCGCATCCAGGCTGGTATGGCCGTAAGCAGAAGCTGCAGCTTGAAATACCTCTTATATGGAGTTGAAGATAAGTCATAGAATATAAGTCATTGATTTGTTGGTTTTATTTGTTGGAGTTAAAGTGCCTTAACCATGTGCAAAACACTTTAGGACGTGAGCTGTCGCTGTTACCACGTTGAAATATGTGTGGGTAGATTAAGCGAGAGCGCTCTCTGCTGGTTGAAAAAGCTTACAGCACCTGGTATTCCCAGGCGGTCTCCCATCCAAGTACTAACCAGGCCCGACCCTGCTTAGCTTCCGAGATCAGACGAGATTGGGCGCTTACAGGCTGGTACTTCTGTAGGTGGTTACAGGATCAATTTGAATTGTCAGTTAACGTTCTCTCCTACATGGAGAGAACGGAAGCAGCAGGAGAGAGAACGGAAGCAGCAGAGAGAACGCGGAAGCAGCAGAACGCGGAAGCAGCAGCGTTTGACAGCGTTTGACAGCAGCGTTTGACAGCGTGGGAAAACGCTGAGAAATTCTCACCTCTACCGCCGAGCTTACCGGATTGCTTACCGGATACCTTCTCATCTCACCGGGCCCTTTACTGGGCCCGCGCCGGTAAGTGCCTGTACCTCAGGCTATCCTTAAAGGATACAATCTACCTCTCCTGAATCTCAACCGCTGTGGACCACACACCTTGGTGCCGGAGCTCTTTTTTCTGTTCTCCCCAGCTACACAATCCCAGCCCTGCCGTGTGAGGAAAACAAACTCCTCACACGAGCAAACAAAAGAATCACCGACCTGGAGGAGGATGTCAGACGACTCCACGAGGATCTGAAGAAGAAGGACTCCCTGCTCTCCAGCGTCATGGAGGTGGCGGCCGGGCAGTCCAGGAAGATCTCAGAACTGAGCGCGGCTCTCCTGGATACAGCCGTGTGGGATCCTTCCACCTGTCCACGGCCCTCCTCCTGCTCCACACCGAACCGCGAACCACCCTGGTCTGAAGTGGTGATTCGCGGCCGCAAGAAGCACTCAGGCGGGGCCGCCTCTCCTCCTCCTCCGCTGAGCCTCTCCAACCGCTACACGGCTTTGTCACCGGATGAAAATCCGGTCCATCCGGCTGATGTCCCGTCACCTGCGGTTCCAGCTCTGCACCCGACAACAGCGCCGGCCGACACCACAGCCCCTCCACCGTCAGCTGGCGACACCCAGGAGCCTCAGCGACGCTTAACCTCATCCCGGCCGGCGACCTCCTCTGCCCGGCGGGAAATCCTTAGGGAGGCCGTGCTCCGACGCTCCGGGGGCCCTCCTCGTCCTCGTCCGGAGCCGGCAGGAAATCCCCGTTCCTCGTCTGATGCCGCGGCCACAGCCTCACCACCTCACCCGTCTACCCGGGCACCCAGCGGGGACCTTGCATCCCCCAACCGTGAGTCCCCACAACCTTCTTCTCCTCGCCCCCTCTTCTCCCCAACCACACTGGTCGTGGGAGACTCAATATCCCGGAACATTAGGTTCTTCAACGCAGCCACGCATTGCTTCCCTGGAGCCACAGTCCCGGTGATTCTGGAGAAACTCCCCGCTCTACTACAGTCTGCTCCATCCACCATTGCTCGCGTCATTGTCCACGTGGGATCCAATGATTGCTCCAAACCGCGCTCTGAGCTTTTAAAAAAGGATTTTAATGAGCTGTTCACCTTCCTTAAAAACTGTGGGAAATCCATTTTTATCAGCGGCCCACTTCCAACGCTGTCTCGGGGAGCAATGCGCTTCAGCAGGCTGCTCTATCTGAGCTCTTGGCTACAGAACACCTGCAGAGCTCTTAACATTGGTTTTATCGACAATTTTAATCTTTTCTGGAATCGTCCCTCGTTTTATAGGGCCGACGGACTTCACCCAAACAGGCTGGGGGGCCGCGTGTTGGCTGCAAACATTCAGCACGCGGTTCTGTCGGCTCCACGGGAGTGACTATTTTCTGGCCACACCCACACTCCCAGCTCGGGCCCGGAGTCTTCTTCTCCACCTGTGGAGCCAGCCGCTCACAGCACTGCCCCCCTCTCCAGCTTCCCCCACAGGTCACAGTCACCACTGCCACCCCCACCAGATAATTCCTCCATAAAACCAGCTACATCTGGCGCCACCAACACACCCGATCCTCAACCAATTCATCCCCTGGTCACCACCCGTTTTCCCCGTCAGATCCACAGACCCACTGGTTTTAACAGAGACAATCTTGTTTTTATCAACCCGGTACGTTGTGGTCGTGAGCGCACGTTCAACACAGACATTAACTTGGCTGTGTTGAACGTGCGCTCTCTTTTAAACAAAACCTTTATTTTAAATGATCTTATTGTACATCATAAACTTGATGGTATTCTTTTAACAGAGACATGGCTTGGCACGGACGCTGCATTTTCCCTCATCCAGGCTTCTCCACCAAATTTTAATTTTTTATTTACTACACGGGGTGTTAGAAAGGGAGGCGGCACAGCTTCAATTTTTAAAAACATATTAGCTACAAAGGAGGTCTCTTTTAACAACCACTCCTCATTTGAACACCTTGCCTTTGTTTTTAGCAGTCCTCCTATTCTTTGTTTAACTGTTTATAGACCACCCCATCACTCCACTGTTTTTATCAGTGAATTTTCAGAGCTTTTATCAGTCATACATACCACCTACAACAGAATTTTAATAACTGGTGATTTTAATCTACACATTGACAATACCTCCGACCCACTGTCGAGAGAATTTTTAAACCTTTTAAACTGCATGGATTTCACCCAACATGTCACACAGCCGACTCACAACAGAGGACACACCCTGGACCTGGTTATAACCTACGGCCTGTCCACTGGTGTGTCCTCTGTTGTCGACCTGGCTGTGTCTGACCATTACTGCGTGTTTTTTAACATCACCAGTCTTAATCATCAGGAAGCCTCGATGAGAACGGTGAGAAAACGCTACCTAACTTCTGAAGTGGCTGCAAATTTTATTGAGATTTTAGAGAGCACTCCTGCTGATGTTTTACCTGCATCATGTGATTTTATTGTTGATAATTTTAACAGGAAACTGGAATCTACGCTGAACTCAGTTGCTCCACTTTTAACAAAAACCATAAAAACTAAGCCTACACCCCCATGGAGAACTCAGGAAGTCAAAAAATCAAAAAGAAAATGCAGGAGTGCTGAGAGAAGGTGGAGAAAAAGTAAACTTACAATACATTATCAAATATTTCGTGAACAACTCAAATCCTACAATAAAACCGTCAAACAGGCAAGGATTGCTCATTTCTCAAAACTCATTACAGACAATAAAAACAATCCTCGATTTCTTTTCTCCACCTTCGATCTTTTAACAAATGTACATTTTAAGAATTCCTCACAACCACCAACAGACAATCTTTGTGAGGATTTTGCAGACCACTTCAGAAGTAAAATTGACAACATTAGGTCCAGTCTTTTACCACATCAAAATGTCATTTTTAACACATCTGGACAGTTGCTTTTATCCGAGGAAACACTGGAGAGTTTTGCCCTGGTTGATGCGAGGACCCTTGGTCGAGTTTTCTCCCAGGTAAACCCAACAACCTGCCTTTTAGATCCTATTCCCACATCACTTTTAAAGACATTTTATGAATTATTTGAGGAACATATTTTAAATATAGTAAATTACTCTCTTCAGACGGGTGTCTTCCCTGCCGCCTTTAAAATGGCGGTGGTGAAGCCCCTTCTGAAGAAGAGAAATTTAGATCACAGCATTTTTAATAACTACAGACCTGTATCCAACTTACCCTTTTTAAGTAAGATTTTAGAAAAGCTGGTTTTTAACCAAGTAAATTATTTTTTAATAAGAAACAATATTTCAGAGAAATTTCAGTCTGGCTTTAGGATGAACCACAGCACCGAGACAGCCCTTTTAAAGATTTTAAATGACATCAGGTGCAATTTAGATAACCGCAAACTGACAGTCTTGGTTCTACTGGATCTTAGTGCCGCCTTCGATACAGTAGACCATCACATTTTATTAAACAGACTGAAGCACCTGGTGGGCCTCTCCGGTACTGTTTTTAACTGGTTCCGCTCCTATCTCACAGATCGATCTTTCTTTGTAAGTTTGGATACATGTTCCTCCAGAATGCATGAAATTAAGTGTGGGGTCCCCCAAGGGTCAATTTTAGGTCCGCTTCTTTTTAACCTCTACATGCTTCCCTTGGGGGACGTCATCAGGAGACACGGCATCAGCTTCCACAGCTACGCTGACGACACACAGCTGTACATCGCCGTGTCTCCTGATGACACAGGGCCACTTGATGCCCTTTTTAACTGTATTTTAGATATTAAGTCATGGATGGCAGATAATTTCCTACAGCTCAACCAGGACAAAACAGAAGTTTTAGTTGTTGGTCCTGAAGGCCAGAGAGAGAAACTTTTACCAAAACTACAAGATTTTAAACCTTCGAAATGTGTAAAGAACCTGGGTGTTATTTTTGACTCTGAGCTCACTTTTATTCCACACATAAAGAATATTACGAAGATAGGTTTTTACCATCTTAAGAATATAGCCAGAGTCCGCCCGTTTCTCTCTCAGGCCAGCACGGAGGTGCTGATGCATGCTTTTATCTCATGTCGTTTAGATTATTGTAATGCCCTGCTCTCTGGTCTTCCTAAAAAGAGTATTAAGAACCTACAACTATTACAGAATTCAGCCGCTCGCGTGCTGACGAGGACCAGAGGGCGGGAGCACATTACACCTGTTTTAAAATCGCTGCATTGGCTCCCCGTCCGCTTCAGGATTGATTTTAAGGTTCTTTTACTGGTTTTTAAATGTCTTAACGGTCTTGGGCCATCTTATTTACCTGATCTGCTTTTACCGTATCAACCCTCACGGACCTTGAGGTCCTCTGGCACCGGCCTTTTAACCATTCCCCGAACCGCGACCAAAACCCACGGTGAGGCTGCATTCAGCCATTATGGCCCTTATTTATGGAACAGCCTGCCAGAGAACCTCAGGGCCGCAGAGAACGTTGATACTTTTAAAAGGAGGCTCAAGACACACCTTTTTAGCTTGGCTTTTATCTGATCTCATTTTTTTTTTTTTTTTTTTTTTTTTTAAACCTTTAATCCATTTGAGTGACTTTGTATTTTATGTTATTTATTATTCATCTTAAGTTTTGTATAGATTTTTCTAAAATTTTACACTTTTTAGGCATTTTTTACTTTCTTTTAATCTTTTAGTTTTTAGCTCCAGTGTTTCCTCAGGGGGGGTCGTCCACACTGGGAGGTGTGTCTGCTCCGCCCATGGGGGTGTCGTCATGGGGGTCCCTCAGGCCTGGGTAGCTGGTGGAGGGACTCCACCTTCTGTGTGGGGTCTGTCCTGGTCTGTCCGGGTTGGGGGGGTCTCTGTGGCGATGCTCCTTGTGGTCATGGCCGGTGGAGCCTCTCGGTGTGGACGGCCACCAATAGGTAGTGTTTTCCTCACCTGGATCGTTAGTGCTAAGCCATGTCACCAGTCCACTTATTGTGTGTGTGTTTGTGTGTGGGCGTGTGAGTGTATGCACATGTGTATGAGTGTGAGTGAGGGTGTGTGTATGCGTGGGGGGTGGGGTCGTATGGGATTTTTTAAATTGTACTTTTGATTGTTATTTTATCTCTGTATGTAAAGCACCATGAGTTGCACTTACACTGCATGAGTTGGTGCTATATAAATAAATAAAGTTTAAGTTTAAGTTTAAGTATGGCCGTAAGCTGAAGCTGCAGCTTGAAATACTTCTTATATGGAGTTGAAGATAAGTCATATAATACAAGTCATTGATTTGTTGGTGATAATAATTTAGAAGCGCTTATTTGTTGGAGTTAAAGTGCCTTAACCATGTGCAAAACACTTTAGGACGTGAGCTGTCGCTGTTACCACGTTGAAATATGTGTGGGTAGATTAAGCGAGAGCACTCTCTGCTGGTTGAAAAAGCTTACAACACCTGGTATTCCCAGGCGGTCCCCCATCCAAGTACTAACCAGGCCCGACCCTGCTTAGCTTCCAAGATAAGACAAGATCGGGCGCATCCAGGCTGGTATGGCCGTAAGCAGAAGCTCCAGCTTGAAATACCTCTTATATGGAGTTGAAGATAAGTCATATAATATAAGTCATTGATTTGTTGGTGTTAATAATTTAGAAGCGCTTATTTGTTGGAGTTAAAGTGCCTTAACCATGTGCTAAACACTTTAGGACGTGAGCTGTCGCTGTTACCACGTTGAAATATATGTGGGTAGATTAAGCGAGAGCGTTCTCTGCTGGTTGAAAAAGCTAACAGCACCGTGTATTCCCAGGCGGTCTCCCATCCATGTACTAACAAGGCCCGACCCTGCTTAGCTTCCGAGATCAGATGAGATTGGGCGCATCCAGGCTGGTATGGCCGTAAGCAGAAGCTCCTGCTGGAAATACCTCTTATATGGAGTTGAAGATAAGTCATAGAATATAAGTCATTGATTTGTTGGTTTTATTTGTTGGAGTTAAAGTGCCTTAACCATGTGCAAAACACTTTAGGACGTGAGCTGTCGCTGTTACCACGTTGAAATATGTGTGGGTAGATTAAGCGAGAGCGTTCTCTGCTGGTTGAAAAAGCTTACAGCACCTGGTATTCCCAGGCGGTCTCCCATCCAAGTACTAACCAGGCCCGACTCTGCTTAGCTTCCGAGATCAGACGAGATCGGGCGCATCCAGGCTGGTATGGCCGTAAGCAGAAGCTGCAGCTTGAAATACCTCTTATATGGAGTTGAAGATAAGTCTTAGAATATAAGTAATTGATTTGTTGGTTTTATTTGTTGGAGTTAAAGTGCCTTAACCATGTGCAAAACACTTTAGGACGTGAGCTGTCGCTGTTACCACGTTGAAATATGTGTGGGTAGATTAAGCGAGAGCGTTCTCTGCTGGTTGAAAAAGCTTACAGCACCTGGTATTCCCAGGCGGTCTCCCATCCAAGTACTAACCAGGCCCGACCCTGCTTAGCTTCCGAGATCAGACGAGATCGGGCGCATCCAGGCTGGTATGGCCGTAAGCAGAATTTGCTGCTTGAAATACCTCTTATATGGAGTTGAAGATAAGTCATAGAATATAAGTCATTGATTTGTTGGTTTTATTTGTTGGAGTTAAAGTGCCTTAACCATATGCAAAACACTTTAGGACGTGAGCTGTCGCTGTTACCACGTTTAAATATGTGTGGGTAGATTAAGCGACAGCGCTCTCTGCTGGTTGAAAAAGCTTACAGCACCTGATATTCCCAGGCGGTCTCCCATCCAAGTACTAACCAGGCCCGACCCTGCTTAGCTTCCGAGATCAGACGAGATCGGGCGCATCCAGGCTGGTATGGCCGTAAGCTGAAGCTGCAGCTTGAAATACCTCTTATATGGAGTTGAAGATAAGTCATATAATATAAGTCATTGATTTGTTGGTTTTATTTGTTGGAGTTAAAGTGCCTTAACCATGTGCAAAACACTTTAGGACGTGAGCTGTCGCTGTTACCACGTTGAAATATGTGTGGGTAGATTAACGAGAGCGCTCTCTGCTGGTTGAAAAAGCTTACAGCACCTGGTATTCCCAGGCGGTCTCCCATCCAAGTACTAAACAGGCCCGACCCTGCTTAGCTTCCGAGATCAGACGAGATCGGGCGCATCCAGGCTGGTATGGCCGTAAGCAGAATTTGCTGCTTGAAATACCTCTTATATGGAGTTGAAGATAAGTCATAGAATATAAGTCATTGATTTGTTGGTTTTATTTGTTGGAGTTAAAGTGCCTTAACCATGTGCAAAACACTTTAGGACGTGAGCTGTCGCTGTTACCACGTTTAAATATGTGTGGGTAGATTAAGCGAGAGCGCTCTCTGCTGGTTGAAAAAGCTTACAGCACCTGATATTCCCAGGCGGTCTCCCATCCAAGTACTAACCAGGCCCGACCCTGCTTAGCTTCCGAGATCAGACGAGATCGGGCGCATCCAGGCTGGTATGGCCGTAAGCTGAAGCTGCAGCTTGAAATACCTCTTATATGGAGTTGAAGATAAGTCATATAATATAAGTCATTGATTTGTTGGTTTTATTTGTTGGAGTTAAAGTGCCTTAACCATGTGCAAAACACTTTAGGACGTGAGCTGTCGCTGTTACCACGTTGAAATATGTGTGGGTAGATTAAGCGAGAGCGCTCTCTGCTGGTTGAAAAAGCTTACAGCACCTGGTATTCCCAGGCGGTCTCCCATCCAAGTACTAACCAGGCCCGACCCTGCTTAGCTTCCGAGATCAGACGAGATCGGGCGCATCCAGGCTGGTATGGCCGTAAGCTGAAGCTGCAGCTTGAAATACCTCTTATATGGAGTTGAAGATAAGTCATAGAATATAAGTCATTGATTTGTTGGTGATAATAATTCCGAAGCGCTTATTTGTTGGAGTTAAAGTGCCTTAACCATGTGCAAAACACTTTAGGACATGAGCTGTCGCTGTTACCACGTTGAAATTTGTGTGGGTAGATTAAGCGAGAGCGCTCTCTGCTGGTTGAAAAAGCTTACAGCACCTGGTATTCCCAGGCGGTCTCCCATCCAAGTACTAACCAGGCCCGACTCTGCTTAGCTTCTGAGATCAGACGAGATCGGGCGCATCCAGGCTGGTATGGCCGTAAGCAGAAGCTGCAACTTGAAATACCTCTGATATGGAGTTGAAGATAAGTCATAGAATATAAGTCATTGATTTGTTGGTTTTATTTGTTGGAGTTAAAGTGCCTTAACCATGTGCAAAACACTTTAGGACGTGAGCTGTCGCTCTTACCACGTTGAAATATGTGTGGGTAGATTAAGCGAGAGCGCTCTCTGCTGGTTGAAAAAGCTTACAGCACCTGGTATTCCCAGGCGGTCTCCCATCCAAGTACTAAACAGGCCCGACCCTGCTTAGCTTCCGAGATCAGACGAGATCGGGCGCATCCAGGCTGGTATGGCCGTAAGCTGAAGCTGCAGCTTGAAATACTTCTTATATGGAGTTGAAGATAAGTATATAATACAAGTCATTGATTTGTTGGTGATAATAATTTAGAAGCGCTTATTTGTTGGAGTTAAAGTGCCTTAACCATGTGCAAAACACTTTAGGACGTGAGCTGTCGCTGTTACCACGTTGAAATATGTGTGGGTAGATTAAGCGAGAGCGCTCTCTGCTGGTTGAAAAAGCTTACAGCACCTGGTATTCCCAGGCGGTCTCCCATCCAAGTACTAAACAGGCCCGACCCTGCTTAGCTTCCGAGATCAGACGAGATCGGGCGCATCCAGGCTGGTATGGCCGTAAGCAGAAGCTGCAGCTTGAAATACCTCTTATATGGAGTTGAAGATAAGTCATAGAATATAAGTCATTGATTTGTTTGTTTTATTTGTTGGAGTTCAAGTGCCTTAACCATGTGCAAAACACTTTAGGACGTGAGCTTTCGCTGTTACATCGTTGAAATATGTGTGGGTAGATTAAGCGAGAGCGCTCTCTGCTGGTTGAAAATGCTTACAGCACCTGGTATTCCCAGGCGGTCTCCCATGCAAGTACTAACCAGGCCCGACCCTTCTTAGCTTCCGAGATCAGACGAAATCGGGCGCATCCGGGCTGGTATGGCCGTAAGCAGAAGCTGCTGCTTGAAATACCTCTTATATGGAGTTGAAGATAAGTCATATAATATAAGTCATTGATTTGTTGGTGATAATAATTTAGAAGCGCTTATTTGTTGGAGTTAAAGTGCCTTAACCATGTGCAAAACACTTTAGGACGTGAGCTGTCGCTGTTACCACGTTGAAATATGTGTGGGTAGATTAAGCGAGAGCGCTCTCTGCTGGTTGAAAAAGCTTACAGCACCTGGTATTCCCAGGCGGTCTCCCATCCAAGTACTAACCAGGCCCGACCCTGCTTAGCTTCCGAGATCAGACGAGATCGGGCGCATCCAGGCTGGTATGGCCGTAAGCAGAAGCTGCAGCTTGAAATACCTCTTATATGGAGTTGAAGATAAGTCATAGAATATAAGTCATTGATTTGTTTGTTTTATTTGTTGGAGTTAAAGTGCCTTAACCATGTGCAAAACACTTTAGGACGTGAGCTGTAGCTGTTACATCGTTGAAATATGTGTGGGTAGATTAAGCGAGAGCGCTCTCTGCTGGTTGAAAATGCTTACAGCACCTGGTATTCCCAGGCGGTCTCCCATCCAAGAACTAACCAGGCCCGACCCTGCTTAGCTTCCGAGATCAGACGAGATCGGGCGCATCCAGGCTGGTATGGCCGTAAGCAGAAGCTGCTGCTTGAAATACCTCTTATATGGAGTTGAAGATAAGTCATATAATATAAGTCATTGATTTGTTGGTGATAATAATTTAGAAGCGCTTATTTGTTGGAGTTAAAGTGCCTTAACCATGTAAAAAACAATTTTGGACGTGAGCTGTCGCTGTTACCACGTTGAAATATGTGTGGGTAGATTAAGCGAGAGCGCTCTCTGCTGGTTGAAAATGCTTACAGCACCTGGTATTCCCAGGCGGTCTCCCATCCAAGTACTAACCAGGCCCGACCCTGCTTAGCTTCCGAGATCAGACGAGATCGGGCACATCCAGGCTGGTATGGCCGTAAGCAGAAGCGGCAGCTTGAAATACCTCTGATATGGAGTTGAAGATAAGTCATATAATATAAGTCATTGATTTGTTGGTTTTATTTGTTGGAGTTAAAGTGCCTTAACCATGTGCAAAACACTTTAGGACGTGAGCTGTCGCTGTTACCACGTTAAAATTTGTGTGGGTAGATTAAGCGAGAGCGCTCTCTGCTGGTTGAAAAAGCTTACAGCACCTGGTATTCCCAGGCGGTCTCCCATCCAAGTACTAACCAGGCCCGACCCTGCTTAGCTTCCGAGATCAGACGAGATTGGGCGCATCCAGGCTGGTATGGCCTTATGTTGAAGCTGCAGCTTGAAATACCTCTTATATGGAGTTGAAGATAAGTCATAGAATATAAGTCATTGATTTGTTGGTTTTATTTATTGGAGTTAAAGTGCCTTAACCATGTGCAAAACACTTTAGGACAGGAGCTGTCGCTGTTACCACGTTAAAATTTGTGTGGGTAGATTAAGCGAGAGCGCTCTCTGCTGGTTGAAAAAGCTTACAGCACCTGGTATTCCCAGGCGGTCTCCCATCCAAGTACTAACCAGGCCCGACCCTGCTTAGCTTCCGAGATCAGACGAGATTGGGCGCATCCAGGCTGGTATGGCCTTATGTTGAAGCTGCAGCTTGAAATACCTCTTATATGGAGTTGAAGATAAGTCATAGAATATAAGTCATTGATTTGTTGGTTTTATTTATTGGAGTTAAAGTGCCTTAACCATGTGCAAAACACTTTAGGACAGGAGCTGTCGCTGTTACCACGTTGAAATATGTGTGGGTAGATTAAGCGAGAGCGTTCTCTGCTGGTTGAAAAAGCTTACAGCACCTGCTATTCCCAGGCGGTCTCCCATCCAAGTACTAACCAGGCCCGACCCTGCTTAGCTTCCGAGATCAGACGAGATCGGGCGCATCCAGGCTGGTATGGCCGTAAGCAGAAGGTGCAGCTTATAATACCTCTTATATGGAATTGAAGATAAGTCATAGAATATAAGTCATTGATTTGTTGGTTTTATTTGTTGGAGTTAAAGTGCCTTAACCATGTGCAAAACACTTTAGGACGTGAGCTGTCGCTGTTACCACGTTGAAATATGTGTGGGTAGATTAAGCGAGAGCGCTCTCTGCTGGTTGAAAAAGCTTACAGCACCTGGTATTCCCAGGCGGTCTCCCATCCAAGTACTAACCAGGCCCGACTCTGCTTAGCTTCTGAGATCAGACGAGATCGGGCGCATCCAGGCTGGTATGGCCGTAAGCAGAAGCTGCAACTTGAAATACCTCTGATATGGAGTTGAAGATAAGTCATAGAATATAAGTCATTGATTTGTTGGTTTTATTTGTTGGAGTTAAAGTGCCTTAACCATGTGCAAAACACTTTAGGACGTGAGCTGTCGCTCTTACCACGTTGAAATATGTGTGGGTAGATTAAGCGAGAGCGCTCTCTGCTGGTTGAAAAAGCTTACAGCACCTGGTATTCCCAGGCGGTCTCCCATCCAAGTACTAAACAGGCCCGACCCTGCTTAGCTTCCGAGATCAGACGAGATCGGGCGCATCCAGGCTGGTATGGCCGTAAGCTGAAGCTGCAGCTTGAAATACTTCTTATATGGAGTTGAAGATAAGTATATAATACAAGTCATTGATTTGTTGGTGATAATAATTTAGAAGCGCTTATTTGTTGGAGTTAAAGTGCCTTAACCATGTGCAAAACACTTTAGGACGTGAGCTGTCGCTGTTACCACGTTGAAATATGTGTGGGTAGATTAAGCGAGAGCGCTCTCTGCTGGTTGAAAAAGCTTACAGCACCTGGTATTCCCAGGCGGTCTCCCATCCAAGTACTAAACAGGCCCGACCCTGCTTAGCTTCCGAGATCAGACGAGATCGGGCGCATCCAGGCTGGTATGGCCGTAAGCAGAAGCTGCAGCTTGAAATACCTCTTATATGGAGTTGAAGATAAGTCATAGAATATAAGTCATTGATTTGTTTGTTTTATTTGTTGGAGTTAAAGTGCCTTAACCATGTGCAAAACACTTTAGGACGTGAGCTGTAGCTGTTACATCGTTGAAATATGTGTGGGTAGATTAAGCGAGAGCGCTCTCTGCTGGTTGAAAATGCTTACAGCACCTGGTATTCCCAGGCGGTCTCCCATCCAAGAACTAACCAGGCCCGACCCTGCTTAGCTTCCGAGATCAGACGAGATCGGGCGCATCCAGGCTGGTATGGCCGTAAGCAGAAGCTGCTGCTTGAAATACCTCTTATATGGAGTTGAAGATAAGTCATATAATATAAGTCATTGATTTGTTGGTGATAATAATTTAGAAGCGCTTATTTGTTGGAGTTAAAGTGCCTTAACCATGTAAAAAACAATTTTGGATGTGAGCTGTCGCTGTTACCACGTTGAAATATGTGTGGGTAGATTAAGCGAGAGCGCTCTCTGCTGGTTGAAAATGCTTACAGCACCTGGTATTCCCAGGCGGTCTCCCATCCAAGTACTAACCAGGCCCGACCCTGCTTAGCTTCCGAGATCAGACGAGATCGGGCACATCCAGGCTGGTATGGCCGTAAGCAGAAGCGGCAGCTTGAAATACCTCTGATATGGAGTTGAAGATAAGTCATATAATATAAGTCATTGATTTGTTGGTTTTATTTGTTGGAGTTAAAGTGCCTTAACCATGTGCAAAACACTTTAGGACGTGAGCTGTCGCTGTTACCACGTTAAAATTTGTGTGGGTAGATTAAGCGAGAGCGCTCTCTGCTGGTTGAAAAAGCTTACAGCACCTGGTATTCCCAGGCGGTCTCCCATCCAAGTACTAACCAGGCCCGACCCTGCTTAGCTTCCGAGATCAGACGAGATTGGGCGCATCCAGGCTGGTATGGCCTTATGTTGAAGCTGCAGCTTGAAATACCTCTTATATGGAGTTGAAGATAAGTCATAGAATATAAGTCATTGATTTGTTGGTTTTATTTATTGGAGTTAAAGTGCCTTAACCATGTGCAAAACACTTTAGGACAGGAGCTGTCGCTGTTACCACGTTAAAATTTGTGTGGGTAGATTAAGCGAGAGCGCTCTCTGCTGGTTGAAAAAGCTTACAGCACCTGGTATTCCCAGGCGGTCTCCCATCCAAGTACTAACCAGGCCCGACCCTGCTTAGCTTCCGAGATCAGACGAGATTGGGCGCATCCAGGCTGGTATGGCCTTATGTTGAAGCTGCAGCTTGAAATACCTCTTATATGGAGTTGAAGATAAGTCATAGAATATAAGTCATTGATTTGTTGGTTTTATTTATTGGAGTTAAAGTGCCTTAACCATGTGCAAAACACTTTAGGACAGGAGCTGTCGCTGTTACCACGTTGAAATATGTGTGGGTAGATTAAGCGAGAGCGTTCTCTGCTGGTTGAAAAAGCTTACAGCACCTGCTATTCCCAGGCGGTCTCCCATCCAAGTACTAACCAGGCCCGACCCTGCTTAGCTTCCGAGATCAGACGAGATCGGGCGCATCCAGGCTGGTATGGCCGTAAGCAGAAGGTGCAGCTTATAATACCTCTTATATGGAATTGAAGATAAGTCATAGAATATAAGTCATTGATTTGTTGGTTTTATTTGTTGGAGTTAAAGTGCCTTAACCATGTGCAAAACACTTTAGGACGTGAGCTGTCGCTGTTACCACGTTGAAATATGTGTGGGTAGATTAAGCGAGAGCGCTCTCTGCTGGTTGAAAAAGCTTACAGCACCTGGTATTCCCAGGCGGTCTCCCATCTGAGTACTAACTAGGCCCGACCCTGCTTAGCTTCCGAGATCAGACGAGATCGGGCGCATCCAGGCTGGTATGGCCGTAAGCAGAAGCTGCAGCTTGAAATACCTCTTATATGGAGTTGAAGATAAGTCATAGAATATAAGTCATTGATTTGTTGGTTTTATTTGTTGGAGTTAAAGTGCCTTAACCATGTGCAAAACACTTTAGGACGTGAGCTGTCGCTGTTACCACGTTGAAATATGTGTGGGTAGATTAAGCAAGAGCGTTCTCTGCTGGTTGAAAAAGCTTACAGTACCTGGTATTCCCAGGCGGTCTCCCATCCGAGTACTAACTAGGCCCGACCCTGCTTAGCTTCCGAGATCAGACGAGATCGGGCGCATCCAGGCTGGTATGGCCGTAAGCAGAAGCTGCAGCTTGAATTACCTCTTATATGGAGTTGAAGATAAGTCATAGAATATAAGTCATTGATTTGTTGGTTTTATTTATTGGAGTTAAAGTGCCTTAACCATGTGCAAAACACTTTAGGACAGGAGCTGTCGCTGTTACCACGTTGAAATATGTGTGGGTAGATTAAGCGAGAGCGTTCTCTGCTGGTTGAAAAAGCTTACAGCACCTGCTATTCCCAGGCGGTCTCCCATCCAAGTACTAACCAGGCCCGACCCTGCTTAGCTTCCGAGATCAGACGAGATCGGGCGCATCCAGGCTGGTATGGCCGTAAGCAGAAGGTGCAGCTTATAATACCTCTTATATGGAGTTGAAGATAAGTCATAGAATATAAGTCATTGATTTGTTGGTTTTATTTGTTGGAGTTAAAGTGCCTTAACCATGTGCAAAACACTTTAGGACGTGAGCTGTCGCTGTTACCACGTTGAAATATGTGTGGGTAGATTAAGCGAGAGCGTTCTCTGCTGGTTGAAAAAGCTTACAGCACCTGGTATTCCCAGGCGGTCTCCCATCCAAGTACTAACCAGGCCCGACCCTGCTTAGCTTCCGAGATCAGATGAGATCGGGCGCATCCAGGCTGGTATGGCCGTAAGCTGAAGCTGCTGCTTGAAATACCTCTTATATGGAGTTGAAGATAAGTCATATAATATATGTCATTGATTTGTTGGTGATAATAATTTAGAAGCGCTTATTTGTTGGAGTTAAAGTGCCTTAACCATGTAAAAAACACTTTTGGACGTGAGCTGTCGCTGTTACCACGTTGAAATATGTGTGGGTAGATTAAGCGAGAGCGCTCTCTGCTGGTTGAAAAAGCTTACAGCACCTGGTATTCCCAGGTGGTCTCCCATCCAAGTACTAAGCAGGCCCGACCCTGCTTAGCTTCCGAGATCAGACGAGATCGGGCGCATCCAGGCTGGTATGGCCGTAAGCAGAAGCTGCTGCTTGAAATACCTCTTATATGGAGTTGAAGATAAGTCATATAATATAAGTCATTGATTTGTTGGTGATAATAATTTAGAAGCGCTTATTTGTTGGAGTTAAAGTGCCTTAACCATGTGAAAAACACTTTTGGACGTGAGCTGTCGCTGTTACCACGTTGAAATATGTGTGGGTAGATTAAGCGAGAGCGCTCTCTGCTGGTTGAAAATGCTTACAGCACCTGGTATTCCCAGGCGGTCTCCCATCCAAGTACTAACCAGGCCCGACCCTGCTTAGCTTCCGAGATCAGACGAGATCGGGCGCATCCAGGCTGGTATGGCCATAAGCAGAAGCTGCAGCTTGAAATACCTCTTATATGGAGTTGAAGATAAGTCATAGAATGTAAGTCATTGATTTTCAATTCAATTTCAATTCAATTTTATTTATATAGCGTCTAATACAACAGAGTTGTCTCTAGACGCTTTACAGAGACCCATACCCAGAACATGACCCCCGAGCAGATATTACATAAACAATGGCAGGTAAAAAACTCCCCTAGTGGGAGAAAAACCTTAAGCCAAACAGTGGCAAGGAAAAACTCCCCTTTAGGAGGGAAGAAACCTTGAGCAGGACCAGGCTCATCAGGGGGGACCCTCCTGCCGAGGGCCAGACTGGTGGGTCAGGGACGGCAACAGCACAGCAGGCAGGTGGAAGCAGCAACGGGATGACCGGGGTTGGGGACCGCAGGCCAGCACACAGCTCCCGAAGCTCCGGCCCAATCAGCAAGTCCCAGGTTGGGGTGCAGGGTCAGGAAAAGACTTGTGCTCCGTAATGCAAGCTACAAGCCACCCACGGCCACCTGCAGGACAAAAGAGAGAAAAGGGAGGAGAAGGGGGGGGCAGCAACGGGATGACCAGGGGTGGGGACCGCAGGCCAGCACACAGCTCCCGAAGCTCCGGCCCAATCAGCAAGTCCCAGGTTGGGGTGCAGGGTCAGGGAAAGACTTGTGCTCCGTAATGCAAGCTACAAGCCACCCACGACCACCTGCAGGTTCCGGTGTCCGGCAAAGGATGCTGCAACATGGACAAAAGAGAGAAAAGGGAGGAGAAGGGGGGGCCAGCACAAGAAACTACAGGAGCGACTCTGACACACTAAAGTTTACACTACCTAGAGATTTACCAACACCAGCTAGAGGTTTACTAAACACTAACTATAGGCTTTACTAAACAGAAAGGTTTTAAGTTTAGTTTTAAAGGTGGAGGTGGAGTCAGCCTCCTTAACCCAGATTGGAAGTTGGTTCCAAAGTAATGGTGCCTGATAGCAGAACGCCCGCCCTCCAAATCTACATTTAGATACTCTAGGAACTACGAGTAAACCTGCACTCTGAGAACGGAGAGCTCTGACAGGAACATAAGGCACTATCAGGTCTTGCAAATAATGCGGAGCTAAGCCGTTTTGGGCTTTATACGCAAGTAATAAAATTTTAAATTGGATTCTGAATTTTACGGGTAACCAATGGAGCGACGCTAACACTGGAGAGACGTGGTCTCTCCTGCTAATTCCTGTCAGTACTCGTGCTGCTGCATTTTGGATCAGCTGGAGCCTATTCAGCAAATTACTTGGACATCCTGCTAACAACACATTACAGTAATCTAGTCTAGAAGATACAAACGCATGAACTAGTTTTTCTGCATCACTCTGTGAGAGGATTTTCCTAATCTTTGCAATATTACGGAGATGGAAAAAGGCTATTTTACAAACCTGATTGACATATGGTTTAAACGACAAATCCTGATCGAAAATAACACCAAGATTTCTCACAGTTGCACTGGAAGCCATCGCAACACCATCTAATCCCTTCCTAAGATGCTCTGGACCAAGAATGATAACCTCTGTTTTATCTGAATTTAGAAGCAGGAAATTTCTGGACATCCAGTCCTTGATGTCCCTAAGACATGCCTGAAGTTTAACTAACGGTTCTGTTTCATCCGGCTTCATAGACAAATAGAGCTGCGTATCATCAGCATAACAATGAAAGTGTATGCCGTGATTCTGGATTATACTTCCCAACGGCTGCATGTATAAACTGAACAAGATTGGCCCTAGCACTGAACCCTGCGGAACACCATAACAGACCCTTGACTGTTCTGAAGAAACCTCATGTACATGAACAAACTGGAACCTGTCAGATAGATATGATTTAAACCAACATAGAGCTGTCCCTTTAATCCCAACAACATGCTCTAACCTGTGCAGTAAAATGCCATGATCTATAGTGTCAAAAGCAGCACTGAGGTCCAGTAGAACCAGTATGGACACTAATCCCTTATCTGAGGCCATAAGGAGGTCATTCGTGACTCGAACAAGTGCTGTCTCTGTGCTATGATGCATTCTGAACCCTGACTGAAAGACTTCAAACAGATCATTTCTATACAAATAGTCACATAACTGGCTTGAAACTGCCTTTTCCAGAATTTTAGACACAAATGGAAGGTTGGAAATTGGTCTATAATTAGCTAAGGTGTCTGGGTCAAGAGAAGGTTTTTTAAGTAAAGGTTTAATTACTGCGACTTTGAAAACCTGTGGTACATATCCTAAACTTAGGGATAGGTTAATTTGGTCCAGTATTGTCGTACCAATAAGAGAAAAAACATGTTTGAATAGACGAGTCGGGATGGGGTCTAACATACATGTGGTTGACTTAGCTCTATTAACGAGTGAAGTCAGCTCAGGGAGGTCTATAGGATCAAAACAGTCTAGAGACAAGTCAGAGCCTAGGGAAGTCGCTAAAGCTGAAGAAACACCTACAACCGGCTGGTTGATTTCTTCTCTAATTCTCGCGATTTTACTGTTGAAGAAGCCCATAAAGTCCTCACTACTGAGAGCTGCAGGAATGCACGGCTCAACAGAGTTGTGACTCTTTGTCAGCCTGGCTACAGTGCTGAACAGAAAACGTGGGTTACTTTTGTTATCCTCTATCAGCGTTGAATAATAAGCTGTTCTGGCTTTGCGAATGGCTTTTTTATATACTATTAGAATATCTTTCCATTCACGATGACAGTCTACAGACCTACAAGAGTACCACTTCCTTTCCATTTTACGCACGTTTTGTTTCAACATGCGGATATCTGAATTGTACCAGGGAGTTAAGCTCCTGTGGCTAGAAACCCTCCTTTTCAAAGGAGCAACTTCATCTAAAGCTGAATGCAACAAATCAGCAGTGTTACTAGCAAGGAAATCAACATCTGCAGAGGTAGAACCCAGGTCACTGGCCTCGACTACATCACTATTTCGCACTGTCGTAAGATAAGCAATGGCCTCCCTAAATTTAACAATAACTTCATCAGACAAACATCTGCTAAAATAATACCTCCTATTTTGCACTTCAACATCAACAAAATTAAATTCAAACGTTATTAAGTAATGGTCGGATAAAAGGGAGTTTACAGGTGACACCAACAGACCATCAGTTTCAACACCGTAGGTGAGAACGAGATCGAGAGTATGATTAAAACAGTGCGTCGGTTTATCCACTTTTTGTGAGATACCCATTGATTCTAGAAGAGAATCGAAGGCTAATTTAAGATTATCGCTTTCAACATCCATATGAATGTTAAAATCACCCACTATGATGAATTTATCTGTGCTGATCAATAATCCAGAAAGGAAATCTGAAAATTCAGACAAAAACTCCAGATACGCACCAGCAGGGGGCCGGTACACTACCACTAACACAACTGGCTTCTCTGATTTCCGGCTCGGAAATTTCAGACCAAGCATGAGGCTTTCAAATGTATTATAGTTGCACTTGGGTTCAATTTTTGTTTGGAGACCGGAGTTATAAATTGCTGCGACTCCTCCGCCTCGGCCCGTGCTTCTAGGAATGTGATGATTAAAGTAGCCGGGCGGAGTTGATTCATTCAAACTAACATACTCTTCCTCCTGTAACCATGTTTCTGTTAAGCAGAAAATATCACTCCTGCTCTCTGTAATTATATCATTTACTAACAGAGACTTAGAGCTTAATGATCGTATATTTAGTAGTCCGCATCTAATTTTTCGGTCTGTAATTGGTACCAAATGTGCATTGGTTTTAATTTTTACAAGGTTATCTTGGTTAACGCCTCTATAACGCTGCACCTGGTGAACTTTTGGAGGGCGGGGAACTGCAACCACTTCTATTTTGCTAGGCACCTGGCCAGAGTCGCCAATATCATGTAATCCTACAGTTTTAGAGTCGCTAATTACATAATGCAATCCTACAGTTTTGTTGGCAGGCGTTGGTCCTTGAGAAGCAACAGATGTGTCGCTGAGCCCTTTAAGACTACCCTTCCTCCGAACCGTCACCCAGCTGCCCTGCCTGGCCGGCTGCCGGGGAGCTGCAGGGGAGCGGTTACGCTCAGCTGCTACGGGCCGGTCCGCAGAGGATTCTATCGGACTATGGTCTAGTTGGCCAAACCGGACCTCTAACTGACTAAGCCTCGCCTCCAGCCCTGTTAAACTACAGCTCTGCATCCTGGCCTGGACCCTGCATTGTCAGGGGGAGTGTCTAATAACATTGGCCAGATTTCTAGACATAAGAGCTGCACCATCCCGGGTGGGATGAATGCCGTCCCTTCTAATCAGACCGGGCTTTCCCCAGAATGTCTCCCAGTTGTCAATAAAGTCCACGTCGTTTTCTGAACACCACTGAGACAACCAGCGGCGGAGCGAGAGCATGCGACTAAACATGTCATCGCTGGTCAGATTGGGGAGGGGGCCAGAAAAACCTACGGAGTCTGACATGGTTTTGGCGAAGTTACACACCGAGACAATATTCATTCTGGTTACTTCCGACTGGCGAAGACGGGAGTCATTAGCTCCGACATTGATGATAACTTTACCATATTTACGATTACCCTTTGCCAGTAGCTTCAAATTTGCTTCTATGTCGCCCGCTCTGGCCCCCGGGATGCACCTAACTAAGGTCTCTGGAGTCGGCTTCACATGTCTGACTATGGAGTCTCCAATCACCAGGGTCGGTTTCTCAACAGATGTGTCGCTAAGTGGGGAAAATCTGTTAGACACATGAAGCGGGTGGTGGTGTTCCGTGAGCCCTTTAAGACTAGTCTTCCTCCGAACCGTCACCCAGCTGCCCTGCCTGGCCTGCCTGGCCGGCTGCTCGGGAGCTGCAGGGGAGCGGTTACGCTCAGCTGCTACGGGCCGGTCCGCCGCTAGCTTAGCCTGGTTAGCTGAGGAGGCTCTCGGACTATGGTTTAGTTGGCCGAACCGGACCTCTAACTGACTGAGCCTCGCCTCCAGCCCTGCAAATAAACTACACTTTAAGCACTTACCGTCTTCACTAAAGGAGGCAGAGGAATAACTAAACATTTCACACACTGAGCAGGAAAGAGGTGAAGCGGTGGGAGCCGGAGCGGCCATGCTAAGATGCTAACGGAGGCTAACGGACAGAAAATGTATCGGTGATTGGTGACAGTGAAAGTTACGGAAGAGAAAATGAGCGAGTGTTGAAATAAAGACAGTAATGTACCAGATATAGTGCTATTTTACCAGAAAACAGTCTAAGTTTTGGATAAAAAGTCGGGAGAGATCTGAGCCTGCAACGCCGTGAAACGGCAGCAGCACAGACCGCAAACACCAGGAAGTGACGCGATGCGTGACGCAATACGTTACCCAATCAGCAAACAATGCATCCACTTGATTGATTTGTTGGTTTTATTTGTTTGGAATTAAAGTGCCTTAACCATGTGCAAAACACTTTAGGACGTGAGCTGTCGCTGTTACCACGTTGAAATATGTGTGGGTAGATTAAGCGAGAGCGTTCTCTGCTGGTTGAAAAAGCTTACAGCACCTGGTATTCCCAGGCGGTCTCCCATCCAAGTACTAACCAGGCCCGCCCCTGCTTAGCTTCCGAGATCAGACGAGATCGGGCGCATCCAGGCTGGTATGGCTGTAAGCAGAAGCTGCAGCTTGAAATATCTCTGATATGGAGTTGAAGATAAGTCATAGAATATAAGTCATTGATTTGTTGGTTTTATTTGTTGGAGTTAAAGTGCCTTAACCATGTGCAAAACACTTTAGGACGTGAGCTGTCGCTGTTACCACGTTGAAATATGTGTGGGTAGATTAAGCGAGAGCGTTCTCTGCTGGTTGAAAAAGCTTACAGCACCTGGTATTCCCAGTCGGTCTCCCATCCAAGTACTAACCAGGCCCGACCCTGCTTAGCTTCCGAGATCAGACGAGATCGGGCGCATCCAGGCTGGTATGGCCGTAAGCAGAAGCTGGAGCTTGAAATACCTCTTATATGGAGTTGAAGATAAGTCATATAATATAAGTCATTGATTTGTTGGTGATAATAATTTAGAAGCGCTTATTTGTTGGAGTTAAAGTGCCTTAACCATGTGCAAAACACTTTAGGACGTGAGCTGTCGCTGTTACCACGTTGAAATATGTGTGGGTAGATTAAGCGAGAGCGCTCTCTGCTGGTTGAAAAAGCTTACAGCACCTGGTATTCCCAGGCGGTCTCCCATCCAAGTACTAACCAGGCCCTACCCTGCTTAGCTTCCGAGATCAGACGAGATTGGGCGCATCCAGGCTGGTATGGCCGTAAGCAGAAGCTCCTGCTTGAAATACCTCTTATATGGAGTTGAAGATAAGTCATAGAATATAAGTCATTGATTTGTTGGTTTTATTTGTTTGGAATTAAAGTGCCTTAACCATGTGCAAAACACTTTAGGACGTGAGCTGTCGCTGTTACCACGTTGAAATATGTGTGGGTAGATTAAGCGAGAGCGTTCTCTGCTGGTTGAAAAAGCTTACAGCACCTTGTATTCCCAGGCGGTCTCCCATCCAAGTACTAACCAGGCCCGACCCTGCTTAGCTTCCGAGATCAGACGAGATCGGGCGCATCCAGGCTGGTATGGCCGTAAGCAGAAGCTGCAGCTTGAAATACCTCTGATATGGAGTTGAAGATAAGTCATAGAATATATGTCATTGATTTGTTGGTTTTATTTGTTGGAGTTAAAGTGCCTTAACCATGTGCAAAACACTTTAGGACGTGAGCTGTCGCTGTTACCACGTTGAAATATGTGTGGGTAGATTAAGCGAGAGCGTTCTCTGCTGGTTGAAAAAGCTTACAGCACCTGGTATTCCCAGGCGGTCTCCCATCCAAGTACTAACCAGGCCCGACCCTGCTTAGCTTCCGAGATCAGACGAGATCGGGCGCATCCAGGCTGGTATGGCCGTAAGCAGAAGCTGGAGCTTGAAATACCTCTTATATGGAGTTGAAGATAAGTCATATAATATAATTCATTGATTTGTTGGTGATAATAATTTAGAAGCGCTTATTTGTTGGAGTTAAAGTGCCTTAACCATGTGCAAAACACTTTAGGACGTGAGCTGTCGCTGTTACCACGTTGAAATATGTGTGGGTAGATTAAGCGAGAGCGCTCTCTGTTGGTTGAAAAAGCTTACAGCACCTGGTATTCCCAGGCGGTCTCCCATCCAAGTACTAACTAGGCCCGACCCTGCTTAGCTTCCGAGATCAGACGAGATCGGGCGCATCCAGGCTGGTATGGCCGTAAGCAGAAGCTGCAGCTTGAAATACCTCTTATATGGAGTTGAAGATAAGTTATAGAATATAAGTCATTGATTTGTTGGTTTTATTTGTTGGAGTTAAAGTGCCTTAACCATGTGCAAAACACTTTAGGACGTGAGCTGTCGCTGTTACCACGTTGAAATATGTGTGGGTAGATTAAGCGAGGGCGCTCTCTGCTGGTTGAAAATGCTTACAGCACCTGGTATTCCCAGGCGGTCTCCCATCCAAGTACTAACCAGGCCCGACCCTGCTTAGCTTCCGAGATCAGACGAGATCGGGCGCATCCAGGCTGGTATGGCCGTAAGCAGAATCTGCTGCTTGAAATACCTCTTATATGGAATTGAAGATAAGTCATACAATATAAGTCATTGATTTGTTGGTTTTATTTGTTGGAGTTAAAGTGCCTTAACCATGTGCAAAACACTTTAGGACGTGAGCTGTCGCTGTTACCACGTTGAAATATGTGTGGGTAGATTAAGCGAGGGCGCTCTCTGCTGGTTGAAAATGCTTACAGCACCTGGTATTCCCAGGCGGTCTCCCATCCAAGTACTAACCAGGCCCGACCCTGCTTAGCTTCCGAGATCAGACGAGATCGGGCGCATCCAGGCTGGTATGGCCGTAAGCTGAATCTGCTGCTTGAAATACCTCTTATATGGAGTTGAAGATAAGTCATATAATATAAGTCATTGATTTGTTGGTGATAATAATTTAGAAGCGCTTATTTGTTGGAGTTAAAGTGCCTTAACCATGTGCAAAACACTTTAGGACGTGAGCTGTCGCTGTTACCACGTTGAAATATGTGTGGGTAGATTAAGCGAGAGCGCTCTCTGCTGGTTGAAAAAGCTTACAGCACCTGGTATTCCCAGGCGGTCTCCCATCCAAGTACTAACCAGGCCCGACCCTGCTTAGCTTCCGAGATCAGACGAGATTTTTTTTTTTGTCTTTTATTGTGAAAATATATTTTACATTTAAAAAATATACTTTTGTTTACATTTTGATTTGAAAACAAATATTTTCATCATACCGTATAACAACAATTGGGTCTCTTTTTCCCATCAAAGAAAGAAAAAACAAAATATTACATTCGAGCTCCCAAAATAAAAACCTCCATGATTACACAGTCATGTTTAAAGAACAAAACATCACCCATTTAGCAAAATTAACACACAGAAAATTCCTATCAACTGCACACAGTTCTCACTCTACGAGCTCCTAATCACCATGTACTCCTAGCTATTTACAATCCCACTTAATCACATACATGACACCGCCAACAACCGCACAACCCCTTCACCATTTCCATATAATTCTTTTATCCCTGTCCAGGGACAGAAGATTACCATTTTCCACAAAAGACGGTTCAAATTTCTCGTCTCCATGAATTAAACGAAATGTAATTTGATTTTTCACTATATTTTGGAATATGGGCCAAATTTCAACAACTCTTTGTTCGAAGTGTGCTATGTTCCTGCGTGTCTTTATAGCCCATCGGGCATGGCTTAATAGGAATTTACATAAGGCTACATTCTTCACCTTACTGTGTTCCCATTCCCCAAACAAAAGAAAAAACTCCCACGAATCCCTCCCGTCCCACACCATTCCCAATTTATCGACCAAACATTTTTTCAACGCGCCCAGAAAACCGGTCAGCTCAGGACACACGTCATACATGTGTAGCAGAGTCTCCGGGAATAAACCGCAGATATCACAATCCCTACTAACCTCCCTGTCGAATTGGTGCAAAATCACATTTGTAAATATTTTATTGTGTCTTATTTTGAAGTCGTTATCCTCAGCCTCAATGCTGTTTCCCTTCAATTTCCACCTTTCCCAAATTTTCCTCCCCTCTTTCTGTGGAAAGATCTTGCCCCAGTAAGACAGGGAGGCTGGTTTTTGCGTGACATTTATCACAGCTGTGTGTATGTGTGTGTGTGTGTGTGTGGTTTGGTGAGTCCAATAATGAAATGAGTCTCTCAAATCAACTACATAGACTCCTTTCTCCAATTTTCTGACGTTTTCAATAGCTTGCCTTGAAAAATCAGAAGGTAAATCAATGTTATGACAGAAATCCGCTTTTTGGCATTTTCTCAGCGAGAAACGGTCATTTTGTACCTGAAACACTGTAAGTGGTTTGGTGAGTCCAATAATGAAATGAGTCCCTCAAATCAACTACATAGACTCCTTTATCCAATTTTCTGACGTTTTCAATAGCTTGCCTTAAAAAATCAGAAGGTAAAACAATGTTATTACAGAAATCCGCTTTTTGGCATTTTCTCAGCGAGAAACGGTCATTTTGTACCTGAAACACTGTAAGTGGTTTGGTGAGTCCAATAATGAAATGAGTCTCTCAAATCAACTACATAGACTCCTTTCTCCAATTTTCTGACGTTTTCAATAGCTTGCCTTGAAAAATCAGAAGGTAAATCAATGTTATGACAGAAATCCGCTTTTTGGCATTTTCTCAGCGAGAAACAGTCATTTTGTACCTGAAACACTGTAAGTGGTTTGGTGAGTCCAATAATTAAATGAGTCTCTCAAATCAACTACATAGACTCATTTTTCCAATTTTCTAACGTTTTCAATAGCTTGCCTTAAAAAATCAGAAGGTAAAACAATGTTATTACAGAAATCCGCTTTTTGGCATTTTCTCAGCGAGAAACGGTCATTTTGTACCTGAAACACTGTAAGTGGTTTGGTGAGTCCAATAATGAAGTGAGTCCCTCAAATCAACTACATAGACTCCTTTCTCCAATTTTCTGACGTTTTCAATAGCTTGCCTTAAAAAAATCAGAAGGTAAATCAATGTAATGACAGAAATCCGCTTTTTGGCATTTTCTCAGCGAGAAACAGTCATTTTGTACCTGAAACACTGTAAGTGGTTTGGTGAGTACAATAATGAAATGAGTCTCTCAAATCAACTACATAGACTCCTTTTTCCAATTTTCTAACGTTTTCAATAGCTTTGCCTTAAAAAATCAGAAGGTAAAACAATGTTATTACAGAAATCCGCTTTTTGGCATTTTCTCAGCGAGAAACGGTCATTTTGTACCTGAAACACTGTAAGTGGTTTGGTGAGTCCAATAATGAAATGAGTCCCTAAAATCAACTACATAGACTCCTTTCTCCAATTTTCTGACGTTTTCAATAGCTTGCCTTAAAAAATCAGAAGGTAAATCAATGTTATGACAGAAATCCCCTTTTTGGCATTTTCTCAGCGAGAAACAGTCATTTTGTACCTGAAACACTGTAAGTGGTTTGGTGAGTCCAATAATGAAATGAGTCTCTCAAATCAAACTACATAGACTATTTTCTCCAATTTTCTGACGTTTTCAATAGCTTGCCTTAAAAAATCAGAAGGTAAATCAATGTTATGACAGAAATCCGCTTTTTGGCAGTTTCTCAGCGAGAAACAGTCATTTTGTACCTGAAACACTGTAAGTGGTTTGGTGAGTCCAATAATGAAATGAGTCTCTCAAATCAAATACATAGACACCTTTCTCCAATTTTCTAACGTTTTCAATAGCTTGCCTTAAAAAATCAGAAGGTAAATCAATGTTATGACAGAAATCCGCTTTTTGGCATTTTCTCAGCGAGAAACAGTCATTTTGTACCTGAAACACTGTAAGTGGTTTGGTGAGTCCAATAATGGAATGAGTCGCTCAAATCAACTATATAGACTCCTTTCTCCAATTTTCTGACGTTTTCAATAGCTTGCCTTGAAAAATCAGAAGGTAAATCAATGTTATGACAGAAATCCGCTTTTTGGCATTTTCTCAGCGAGATACAGTCATTTTGTACCTGAAACACTGTAAGTGGTTTGGTGAGTCCAATAATGAAATGAGTCTCTCAAATCAACTACATAGACTCCTTTCTCCAATTTTCTGACGTTTTCAATAGCTTGCCTTGAAAAATCAGAAGGTAAATCAATGTTATGACAGAAATCCGCTTTTTGGCATTTTCTCAGCGAGAAACAGTCATTTTGTACCTGAAACACTGTAAGTGGTTTGGTGAGTCCAATAATGAAATGAGTCTCTCAAATCAACTACATAGACTCATTTCTCCAATTTTCTGACGTTTTCAATAGCTTGCCTTGAAAAATCAGAAGGTAAATATATGTTATGACAGAAATCCGCTTTTTGGCATTTTCTCAGCGAGAAACAGTCATTTTGTACCTGAAACACTGTAAGTGGTTTGGTGAGTCCAATAATGAAATGAGTCGCTCAAATCAACTACATAGACACCTTTCTCCAATTTTCTAACGTTTTCAATAGCTTGCCTTAAAAAATCAGAAGGTAAATCAATGTTATGACAGAAATCCGCTTTTTGGCATTTTCTCAGCGAGAAACGGTCATTTTGTACCTGAAACACTGTAAGTGGTTTGGTGAGTCCAATAATGAAATGAGTCCCTCAAATCAACTACATAGACTCCTTTCTCCAATTTTCTGACGTTTTCAATAGCTTGCCTTGAAAAATCAGAAGGTAAATCAATGTTATGACAGAAATCCGCTTTTTGGCATTTTCTCAGCGAGAAACGGTCATTTTGTACCTGAAACACTGTAAGTGGTTTGGTGAGTCCAATAATGAAATGAGTCCCTCAAATCAACTACATAGACTCCTTTCTCCAATTTTCTGACGTTTTCAATAGCTTGCTTTAAAAAATCTGAAGGTAAATCAATGTTATGACAGAAATCCGCTTTTTTGCATTTTCTCAGCGAGAAACAGTCATTTTGTACCTGAAACACTGTAAGTGGTTTGGTGAGTCCAATAATGAAATGAGTCTCTCAAATCAACTACATAGACTCCTTTTTCCAATTTTCTAAGTTTTCAATAGCTTGCCTTAAAAAATCAGAAGGTAAAACAATGTTATGACAGAAATCCGCTTTTTGGCATTTTCTCAGCGAGAAACAGTCATTTTGTACCTGAAACACTGTAAGTGGTTTGGTGAGTCCAATAATGAAATGAGTCGCTCAAATCAACTACATAGACACCTTTCTCCAATTTTCTAACGTTTTCAATAGCTTGCCTTAAAAAATCAGAAGGTAAATCAATGTTATGACAGAAATCCGCTTTTTGGCATTTTCTCAGCGAGAAACGGTCATTTTGTACCTGAAACACTGTAAGTGGTTTGGTGAGTCCAATAATGAAATGAGTCCCTCAAATCAACTACATAGACTCCTTTCTCCAATTTTCTGACGTTTTCAATAGCTTGCCTTAAAAAATCAGAAGGTAAATCAATGTTATGACAGAAATCCGCTTTTTTGCATTTTCTCAGCGAGAAACGGTCATTTTGTACCTGAAACACTGTAAGTGGTTTGGTGAGTCCAATAATGAAATGAGTCTCTCAAATCAACTACATAGACTCCTTTTTCCAATTTTCTAACGTTTTCGATAGCTTGCCTTAAAAAATCAGAAGGTAAAACAATGTTATTACAGAAATCCGTTTTTTGGCATTTTCTCAGCGAGAAACGGTCATTTTGTACCTGAAACACTGTAAGTGGTTTGGTGAGTCCAATAATGAAATGAGTCCCTCAAATCAACTACATAGACTCCTTTCTCCAATTTTCTGACGTTTTCAATAGCTTGCCTTAAAAAATCAGAAGGTAAATCAATGTTATGACAGAAATCCGCTTTTTTGCATTTTCTCAGCGAGAAACAGTCATTTTGTACCTGAAACACTGTAAGTGGTTTGGTGAGTCCAATAATGAAATGAGTCTCTCAAATCAACTACATAGACTCCTTTTTCCAATTTTCTAACGTTTTCAATAGCTTGCCTTAAAAAATCAGAAGGTAAAACAATGTTATTACAGAAATCCGCTTTTTGGCATTTTCTCAGCGAGAAACGGTCATTTTGTACCTGAAACACTGTAAGTGGTTTGGTGAGTCCAATAATGAAATGAGTCTCTCAAATCAAACTACATAGACTCTTTTCTCCAATTTTCTGACGTTTTCAATAGCTTGCCTTAAAAAATCAGAAGGTAAATCAATGTTATGACAGAAATCCGCTTTTTGGCAGTTTCTCAGCGAGAAACAGTCATTTTGTACCTGAAACACTGTAAGTGGTTTGGTGAGTCCAATAATGAAATGAGTCTCTCAAATCAACTACTTAGACTCCTTTCTCCAATTTTCTGACGTTTTCAATAGCTTGCCTTAAAAAATCAGAAGGTAAATCAATGTTATGACAGAAATCCGCTTTTTGGCATTTTCTCAGCGAGAAACAGTCATTTTGTACCTGAAACACTGTAAGTGGTTTGGTGAGTCCAATAATGAAATGAGTCTCTCAAATCAAATACATAGACACCTTTCTCCAATTTTCTAACGTTTTCAATAGCTTGCCTTAAAAAATCAGAAGGTAAATCAATGTTATGACAGAAATCCGCTTTTTGGCATTTTCTCAGCGAGAAACAGTCATTTTGTACCTGAAACACTGTAAGTGGTTTGGTGAGTCCAATAATGAAATGAGTCGCTCAAATCAACTATTTAGACTCCTTTCTCCAATTTTCTGACGTTCTCAATAGCTTGCCTTGAAAAATCAGAAGGTAAATCAATGTTATGACAGAAATCCGCTTTTTGGCATTTTCTCAGCGAGAAACAGTCATTTTGTACCTGAAACACTGTAAGTGGTTTGGTGAGTCCAATAATGAAATGAGTCGCTCAAATCAACTATATAGACTCCTTTCTCCAATTTTCTGACGTTCTCAATAGCTTGCCTTGAAAAATCAGAAGGTAAATCAATGTTATGACAGAAATCCGCTTTTTGGCATTTTCTCAGCGAGAAACAGTCATTTTGTACCTGAAACACTGTAAGTGGTTTGGTGAGTCCAATAATGAAATGAGTCTCTCAAATCAAACTACATAGACACCTTTCTCCAATTTTCTAACGTTTTCAATAGCTTGCCTTAAAAAATCAGAAGGTAAATCAATGTTATGACAGAAATCCGCTTTTTGGCATTTTCTCAGCGAGAAACAGTCATTTTGTACCTGAAACACTGTAAGTGATTTGGTGAGTCCAATAATGAAATGAGTCTCTCAAATCAACTACATAGACTCCTTTCTCCAATTTTCTGACGTTTTCAATAGCTTGCCTTGAAAAATCAGAAGGTAAATCAATGTTATGACAGAAATCCGCTTTTTGGCATTTTCTCAGCGAGAAACAGTCATTTTGTACCTGAAACACTGTAAGTGATTTGGTGAGTCCAATAATGAAATGAGTCTCTCAAATCAACTACATAGACTCCTTTCTCCAATTTTCTGACGTTTTCAATAGCTTGCCTTGAAAAATCAGAAGGTAAATCAATGTTATGACAGAAATCCGCTTTTTGGCATTTTCTCAGCGAGAAACAGTCATTTTGTACCTGAAACACTGTAAGTGGTTTGGTGAGTCCAATAATGAAATGAGTCGCTCAAATCAACTACATAGACACCTTTCTCCAATTTTCTAACGTTTTCAATAGCTTGTCTTAAAAAATCAGAAGGTAAATCAATGTTATGACAGAAATCCGCTTTTTGGCATTTTCTCAGCGAGAAACGGTCATTTTGTACCTGAAACACTGTAAGTGGTTTGGTGAGTCCAATAATGAAATGAGTCTCTCAAATCAAATACATAGACACCTTTCTCCAATTTTCTAACGTTTTCAATAGCTTGCCTTAAAAAATCAGAAGGTAAATCAATGTTATGACAGAAATCCGCTTTTTGGCATTTTCTCAGCGAGAAACAGTCATTTTGTACCTGAAACACTGTAAGTGGTTTGGTGAGTCCAATAATGAAATGAGTCGCTCAAATCAACTATATAGACTCCTTTCTCCAATTTTCTGACGTTCTCAATAGCTTGCCTTGAAAAATCAGAAGGTAAATCAATGTTATGACAGAAATCCGCTTTTTGGCATTTTCTCAGCGAGAAACAGTCATTTTGTACCTGAAACACTGTAAGTGGTTTGGTGAGTCCAATAATGAAATGAGTCGCTCAAATCAACTATATAGACTCCTTTCTCCAATTTTCTGACGTTTTCAATAGCTTGCCTTGAAAAATCAGAAGGTAAATCAATGTTATGACAGAAATCCGCTTTTTGGCATTTTCTCAGCGAGAAACAGTCATTTTGTACCTGAAACACTGTAAGTGGTTTGGTGAGTCCAATAATGAAATGAGTCTCTCAAATCAAACTACATAGACACCTTTCTCCAATTTTCTAACGTTTTCAATAGCTTGCCTTAAAAAATCAGAAGGTAAATCAATGTTATGACAGAAATCCGCTTTTTGGCATTTTCTCAGCGAGAAACAGTCATTTTGTACCTGAAACACTGTAAGTGATTTGGTGAGTCCAATAATGAAATGAGTCTCTCAAATCAACTACATAGACTCCTTTCTCCAATTTTCTGACGTTTTCAATAGCTTGCCTTGAAAAATCAGAAGGTAAATCAATGTTATGACAGAAATCCGCTTTTTGGCATTTTCTCAGCGAGAAACAGTCATTTTGTACCTGAAACACTGTAAGTGATTTGGTGAGTCCAATAATGAAATGAGTCTCTCAAATCAACTACATAGACTCCTTTCTCCAATTTTCTGACGTTTTCAATAGCTTGCCTTGAAAAATCAGAAGGTAAATCAATGTTATGACAGAAATCCGCTTTTTGGCATTTTCTCAGCGAGAAACAGTCATTTTGTACCTGAAACACTGTAAGTGGTTTGGTGAGTCCAATAATGAAATGAGTCGCTCAAATCAACTACATAGACACCTTTCTCCAATTTTCTAACGTTTTCAATAGCTTGTCTTAAAAAATCAGAAGGTAAATCAATGTTATGACAGAAATCCGCTTTTTGGCATTTTCTCAGCGTGAAACGGTCATTTTGTACCTGAAACACTGTAAGTGGTTTGGTGAGTCCAATAATGAAATGAGTCCCTCAAATCAACTACATAGACTCCTTTCTCCAATTTTCTGACGTTTTCAATAGCTTGCCTTAAAAAATCAGAAGGTAGGATTCTTAATAGGACTAGCTGTTAATATCCCTAAAATATATCAGCACGATAACTCCTATCGGACATGACTGTGGGGTGGAGTTTGGACAGGATCGCGGGGCACCACCAAATCTACACGTCATCAGTTGTGTGCCTTGTCTTCATCAGGTGTTTCGGCCTCTTAACACAATACACCCTCTTCCAAGGTTGGCCTGCCACAGGCTGATCAGACCTGGGTGTGTGTCATATGGTGGCACCCCTTGGTCATCAAACAGCCCATGTTGCATCCCTCCGTTTCAGCCACAGCCAGTGACTGCTCCGTTCGGCTGCTTTGGCAAGTTCTTTTATTGCCTTCCGCTGGGCCTGTCCTCTGATCCCAACTTCCTTCAGGAGCCGTGTGGTGGACCTGGCTACAAAGCCTCGGCAGCCAACCTCCACTGGCCACACCTTTACGTTCCATCCCCGCGCCTCAGCATCAGCTGCTAGGTTAGCATAACGCAGCCTTTTTCTTTCGAATGCTTCGTCGATGTTATCCTCCCACGGGACAGTCAGCTCCACAATGAAGACACGCCGGCAGGACTTGGACCAGAGGACCAAATCTGGGTGCAGGTTGGTTGCTGCGATTTCTGGCGGGAAAGTGAGCCTCTGGCTGAGGTCTACCCGCATTTCCCAATCCCGGGCTGTGTCCAGTGGGCCTGAGTTTGGAGGTGATGGCTTGGTTCTCCGTTTCTCCCCTTGTCGGACGAATGTTGTCTTCCGTGGGAGGGTGGTCTGGGTTTTGAAAGGCATGGCGTTGATGGTGACCCTCTTGTCCTCAAGTTCGGCAGCCAAGCCCTTCAACACTTGGTTATGGCGCCAGGTGTATCTTCCTTGAGTCAGGCTGGTCTTGCAACCCACCAGGATGTGTTTGAGGGTTGCTGGGGCTGCACACTGCAGGCAGGCTGGGTCCTCTCCATACCAGAGATGTAGGTTGGTTGGAGAGGGCAGGACATCATAAGTGGCTCTGATGATGAAGCTGAGCCTATTAGCCTCCATGCTCCACATCTCATTCCACGTGATTTTCCTCCTCTCCACACCCTCCCACCTCATCCAGCGTCCTTGCTGGGCTTGGGAGACTGCCTTGGCACACCTGGCTGCCTCCTCCTGGTTGCGCACCTCCTCAACCACCATGTGTCGCCGTTCAGACGGAGTAGCCTTTTGCCAAGCGGGTGTTGTTGCTTCCAGGCCAAGACCCCCTCTGCCATGTTGGACTCGTCCCACTATATCCCGGTGTCTGAGGGTGGTCTTTGCCACTGCTACTGCTGCAGATGGTTTCCATTTCATCCCTGTTGCCAGGTTTGGAGCCGCATCTCTGACGCATGGGTCCCGGGATTCTGTAAGAGTCATTTCCACCCTTGTTTTGGCACATTTGTACTCCTCCACCAGGCTTGAGATTGGAAGGGAGAGCGCTCCATTGCCATACAGGCCTATGCTGGAAAGGCATCTCGGCATTCCAAGCCACTTCCTCACTTGGGCATTCACCAGTCTCTCAAGCCGATTGACATGAGATAAGGTGACCTCATAGATGGAAATTGGCCACATGAGGCGAGGTAGCAGCCCAAACTTAAAGCACCATAGCTTCAATTTTCCAGGGAGAGCAGTGTTGTTAATCTGCTTGAGGCCGCTGATTGTATCCTGCCTGAGTTGTTCCACCTGCTCAGAGTCTTTAAGTTCTGCGCTATACCATCGGCCAAGGCTTTTGATAGGCTTCTCCAGAACTGTTGGGATTGGCTGGTCGTCCACATAGAACCTTGCATTGGTGAGCTTACCTTTGACAATGGAGATGCTACGGGATTTGCTGGGTTTAATCTCCATTCGTGCCCATTTGATGTTTCCCCGGAGTTTCTCCAGCAGACGTTTGGTACATGCGACCGTTGTTGTTATTGTCGTCATGTCGTCCATGTACGCCCTGATTGGGGGAAGACGGAGCCCGCTCTCAATCGTTCTCCTCCAACCACCCATCGTGATGCACGAATAAGTAGCTCCATTGCCATTGTAAACACCAGTGGCGAGATGGTGCAGCCCGCCATAATGCCTATCTCAAGGTGCTGCCAGGCAGTTGTACTATCCTGTGCTGTAACACAGAATTGAAGATCCTGGAAGTAGGCTTTGACTAGACTTGTGATGCCCTCTGGCACTTGAAAGAAGTTGAACGCTGTCCACAAGATCTCATGAGGCACTGACCCGAAGGCATTGGCAAGATCTAAAAACACCACATGCAGGTCTTTCTTCTCCTTCTTGGCCGTCTGTACTTGGTGCCAGATGACATTTGTGTGTTCCAAGCAACCTGAGAACCCAATTATCCCTGCCTTTTGCACTGAGGTGTCAACAAAGTTGTTCGCCAGCAGGAATGCTGAGAGCCTACGGGCCACGACACTGAAGAAAATCTTTCCTTCCACATTGAGAAGGCTGATCTGGCGAAACTGCTCGATGGTTGAGGAATTCTTCTCTTTGGGAATCAGAATCCCTCCTGCCCGTCGCCATGCCTTTGGTATCATTCCTTTTTCCCATGCCACTTTCATAAGCTTCCAGAGGTATTTCAAGACGCCTGGCGTGTTCTTATACACCCTGTATGGAATGCCGTTGGGCCCCGGGGCTGAAGCTGTTCTTGCCCGTTTTACTGTGCTCTCAACTTCGCTCCATGTGGGGGGCCTTGTTTCCATCTGGTGCTCAGGTGGTTGGATGGGTGGCATATCCTCCGGAATGCTGGCTGGCACATGCCTCTGTTTGTCGGAGTAGGTCTTCCGAAGATGTTCTTCCAGTTCTCTTATGGGTACTTTGAGGGTCCCAGATTTCTCCCTGACAAAGAGGTCCTTAACAAATTTATAGGGATGTCTGTAGAAGGCAGTCCTCGTTCGCTCTCTCTTCTTATGTTGCCTTCTCAGGCATTCTGCTCTTCGCAGTGCTGCCAGACGCTGCTTGATGTCGCCCTGTAGTGCCCCAAGGCCTTTCCTTTCCACTTCCGTGGCCTTCTTCCATTGTTTCCTCAGGCACCTCCTTTCTTTCACGAGTCTCTGAATCTCTTGTTGTCTCCTGGACTTGAGATGAGCAGATGGTTCCTTCTGTGTCTGCAAGTTCTCACGTTTCACACCAAATCTCTCTGCTCCATAGCTATAAATGGTCTCTCCGATCTTGTCCAGTTTTTTCTCCACACCCCCTTTCAGACCTTCTAAAAGGTGGACGAGGTCTGTGTCTGTGGTTTCCCACTCCTTTTTCTGACAGGATTTAGGTCACAAGATTTGAGGTTTTCGTCCAGTCAGCCTCCGCTCTACTGCTGTCTGTGGCTGGATGGGCTCTGGGCTGATGTTCATAAATAGATCTGTGCTTGATTGAGCTTCGTCTGGGGTTCTGATACCCTGTGTACTGTGGTGAATATCCTGCCACTGGGCTTCACTCGACTGATTTGCCCTACCTCTAAGGAAGTAATGGTCAATGCGAGGCCCCTTGCTAAGCTCTCTCAGACACTTGAAACAATGTTATTACAGAAATCCGCTTTTTGGCAGTTTCTCAGCGAGAAACAGTCATTTTGAACCTGAAACACTGTAAGTGGTTTGGTGAGTCCAATAATGAAATGAGTCTCTCAAATCAACTACATAGACTCCTTTCTCCAATTTTCTAACGTTTTCAATAGCTTGCCTTAAAAAATCAGAAGGTAAATCAATGTTATGACAGAAATCCGCTTTTTGGCAATTCCTCAGCGAGAAACAGTCATTTTGTACCTGAAACACTGTAAGTGGTTTGGTGAGTCCAATAATGAAATGAGTCTCTCAAATCAACTACATAGACTCCTTTCTCCAATTTTCTGACGTTTTCAATAGCTTGCCTTGAAAAATCAG
This sequence comes from Cololabis saira, assembly GCF_033807715.1. Classification (NCBI taxonomy): domain Eukaryota; kingdom Metazoa; phylum Chordata; class Actinopteri; order Beloniformes; family Belonidae; genus Cololabis; species Cololabis saira. Next base: position 53,535 of record NW_026906269.1, read on the forward strand.
AAGGTAAAACAATGTTATTACAGAAATCCGTTTTTTGGCATTTTCTCAGCGAGAAACGGTCATTTTGTACCTGAAACACTGTAAGTGGTTTGGTGAGTCCAATAATGAAATGAATCCCTCAAATCAACTACATAGACTCCTTTCTCCAATTTTCTGAAGTTTTCAATAGCTGGCCTTAAAAAATCAGAAGGTAAAACAATGTTATTACAGAAATCCGCTTTTTGGCATTTTCTCAGCGAGAAACGGTCATTTTGTACCTGAAACACTGTAAGTGGTTTGGTGAGTCCAATAATGAAATGAGTCCCTCAAATCAACTACATAGACTCCTTTCTCCAATTTTCTGACGTTTTCAATAGCTGGCCTTAAAAAATCAGAAGGTAAAACAATGTTATTACAGAAATCCGCTTTTTGGCATTTTCTCAGCGAGAAACAGTCATTTTGTACCTGAAACACTGTAAGTGGTTTGGTGAGTCCAATAATGAAATGAGTCCCTCAAATCAACTACATAGACTCCTTTCTCCAATTCTCTGACGTTTTCAATAGCTTGCCTTAAAAAATCAGAAGGTAAATCAATGTTATGACAGAAATCCGCTTTTGGGCATTTTCTCAGCGAGAAACAGTCATTTTGTACCTGAAACACTGTAAGTGGTTTGGTGAGTCCAATAATGAAATGAGTCTCTCAAATCAAACTACATAGACTCTCTTCTCCAATTTTCTGACGTTTTCAATAGCTTGCCTTAAAAAATCAGAAGGTAAATCAATGTTATGACAGAAATCCGCTTTTGGGCATTTTCTCAGCGAGAAACAGTCATTTTGTACCTGAAACACTGTAAGTGGTTTGGTGAGTCCAATAATGAAATGAGTCTCTCAAATCAAACTACATAGACTCTCTTCTCCAATTTTCTGACGTTTTCAATAGCTTGCCTTAAAAAATCAGAAGGTAAATCAATGTTATGACAGAAATCCGCTTTTTGGCATTTTCTCAGCGAGAAACAGTCATTTTGTACCTGAAACACTGTAAGTGGTTTGGTGAGTCCAATAATGAAATGAGTCGCTCAAATCAACTACATAGACACCTTTCTCCAATTTTCTAACGTTTTCAATAGCTTGCCTTAAAAAATCAGAAGGTAAATCAATGTTATGACAGAAATCCGCTTTTTGGCATTTTCTCAGCGAGAAACGGTCATTTTGTACCTGAAACACTGTAAGTGGTTTGGTGAGTCCAATAATGAAATGAGTCGCTCAAATCAACTACATAGACACCTTTCTCCAATTTTCTAACGTTTTCAATAGCTTGCCTTAAAAAATCAGAAGGTAAATCAATGTTATGACAGAAATCCGCTTTTTGGCATTTTCTCAGCGAGAAACAGTCATTTTGTACCTGAAACACTGTAAGTGGTTTGGTGAGTCCAATAATGAAATGAGTCTCTCAAATCAACAACATAGACTCCTTTCTCCAATTTTCTGACGTTTTCAATAGCTTGCCTTAAAAAATCAGAAGGTAAATCAATGTTATGACAGAAATCCGCTATTTGGCAATTTCTCAGCGAGAAACAGTCATTTTGTACCTGAAACACTGTAAGTGGTTTGGTTAGTCCAATAATGAAATGAGGCTCTCAAATCAACTACATAGACTCCTTTCTCCAATTTTCTAACGTTTTCAATAGCTTGCCTTAAAAAATCAGAAGGTAAATCAATGTTATGACAGAAATCCGCTTTTTGGCATTTTCTCAGCGAGAAACGGTCATTTTGTACCTGAAACACTGTAAGTGGTTTGGTGAGTCCAATAATGAAATGAGTCCCTCAAATCAACTACATAGACTCCTTTCTCCAATTTTCTGACGTTTTCAATAGCTTGCCTTAAAAAATCAGAAGGTAAATCAATGTTATGACAGAAATCCGCTTTTTTGCATTTTCTCAGCGAGAAACAGTCATTTTGTACCTGAAACACTGTAAGTGGTTTGGTGAGTCCAATAATGAAATGAGTCTCTCAAATCAACTACATAGTGTTATGTCTCGGCCAGCTGGGGTTTCCCCTCGGCCTGATCGCACTGCAGAAGCAGAGTCTGCGCAGCGCAGAGCCAGAGATCTGCGCGCCCGGCGACGAGCCCGGTGGCGCAGCTGAGCCACGGGAGCGCAGCTGTAGTGCATCAGGTCATTACTGGAAGCTCATATAAGGATCAGAACTGCTGGCAAACCCTTGTGAGTTCGTCTTGTCACTCCTGTATGTGATCAGGGTTTTCTGGATTCTTTGTGGATTGTGCTGAGGACTTTTCTCTTGGATTACTTTGTGGATTTTTGTTGAGGACTTTTTTCCTGTATTCGTACAGCGAGTTTTCTTTCCCCTGCCATTTAAGGAGGCAGTGTTTTTTGTTTGTGAGAATAAACTACTCCTTTTTTTTGGGCTAACCTTGAACCTGTCTGGTGTCGTGCGCTTGGGTCCAAGGACAGAATCCTTAACAGTACGAACTCACCAAGATGGACCCAGCCGGCCCAGATCATGGTTCTTTGCAGGCTGCTTTAGATAAGCAGCTCCGGTTAACGAATAGCCACACTCACCAGCTGGAGGCGGCCGCTGTGGCCGTGCAGAACCTCCACGCCCAGGTCCAACCTTTGCAGGCTTCGGTGGATAGCCTGACCCAGCAGCAGACGGCAATATTACAACAGCTGCAGGTGTTAACGGCGAGCCTCACCACCCGGCCGCCGAACCAACCTGCACCTGCTGGGGCCGTCAACCCACCTCTCGAGGTTCCGCGCCCTGCTATGCCCGATCCGCTACCCCAGGAACCCTGCCTTGCCAGCCCACAACCATTTGGGGGTGATTTCGAGACCTGTTCCAGGTTCATCATGCAGTGTGAGTTAGTGTTCACTCACCAACCTAGCCGATTCACCTCGGACGCTGCTCGAGTGGCCTACGTCACTAACCTGCTCACCGGGCGGGCAGCCCAGTGGGCCGCCGCTTCCTGGTCCATGGGGGCCAGTTTCCGTCACTCGTACCGCGAGTTCGTGGCTGAGCTCCGGAAAGTCTTCCACCACCCGTCCAGGGGTCAGGACCCCGGCGACCGGTTGGTTCGTGTTCGACAGGGTACTGGCACGGTGGCGGACTATTCGGTGGAGTTCCGGTTTGCCGCTGCAGAAAGCGGGTGGAACGATCCATCACTTCGGGCAACCTTCCGTAGGGGACTGAACGACGCAGTGAGAGAGCAGCTGGCTACACGGGAGGAGCCCAGCTGCCTCGACGACCTCATCAGCCTGGCCATCCGTGTTGACGGAGGTCTCAGGGAGCGAAGGCGGGAGCGAGTTCGGGGGTTCCTTCGTGAGACCCAGGTCCCTAGCACACGGGAGAGGGATTCTGTTGTCCCGTATAACGCGCCATCGGGTCCCTTCCGGTCCTCCACGCCGCAGATTGCGAATGAGGAGGAACCCATGCAGCTAGGGCGCACGCGCGTTAGTCCGGCCGAACGGGAGGCCCGATTTAGGGCAGGGCTCTGCCTCTATTGCGGCCAGAAGGGACATCGCATTAGTAACTGCCCCGTGCGGCCAAAAGATTAGGCTCACCAGGACCCCGGGAGATCCTAGTGAGTCACCTTTCGTGTTCCCGCAGTCCGTTACCACCCAACCGACGGGTTAGCGTCACCCTGGCCTGGGGGGGTCAGAGGATTACGGTGGGGGCTCTCCTCGATTCAGGGGCGGATGACTGTTTTTTAGATGAGGAGTTCGCCGCCCAGGCTAAGGTTCCGCTGGAGGCTCTGGGGGAACCCGTGGAGGCCTTCGCTCTGGACGACCGTCGTCTGGCCCGTATCACCCAGTGCACCCGTCCCATCTCCCTCACGGTGGTGGGTAACCACGTCGAGACCCGTCAGTTTTTCCTTATTCCATCCCCGTCGGCTCCGGTGATTCTCGGGTACCCGTGGCTCATGCAACATGAGCCGCATGTGGCATGGTCCTCAGGAACCATCCTGGAGTGGGGTGCTTCTTGCCACGCTCGTTGTCTCCAGGCGGCTCCTGGCTCGTTACCCCGGTCGATCCCCAGCGTCACCTCCCCGGATCTTGCCTCTGTCCCCCGAGAGTACTGGGATCTGGGGGAGGTATTTAGTAAGTCCAGAGTCTTCCTCCGCATAGGCCTTACGATTGCGCGATCGACCTCCGGCCTGGCGCCCCCCTTCCCAGTAGCCGGCTTTACAGTTTGTCCATTCCGGAGAAGGCCGCCATGGAGGAGTATATTTCAGAGTCACTGGCAGCTGGGCTTGTCCGGCCTTCGTCCTCCCCGGTGGCAGCGGGTTTCTTCTTCGTAAAGAAGAAGGATGGGGGCCTCCGTCCCTGCATCGACTACCGTCAACTCAATGACATCACGGTAAAGAATAAATACCCCCTTCCCCTCATGAGTTCCACCCTTGAGCCCCTGACCCAGGCTACCGTCTTTTCTTTTTTTTTTTTTTTTTTTTTTTTACGACATCCACTGCCAATCCAGGAAGCAGGAACACACGGAGACACACGTCAAGCACTGGAAATCTGCAACAAAAAAAACACAAACAAAGCACGAAACCGGCACGGAGCCATCCAAAACACGAACAGCAATCGACCTAAATCTTGAGATCTGATCGCAGTCTGAGCTAAGCTATCGCTACCGCTACCTAAACCCAAAAACTAGAGAGCCAGCATGCAGGTGAACAAGCCAGTGTGTATGTCTATGTGTGTGTGTGTGTATGTATATGATCATGCATGTGTGTGTGTGTGTGTGTGTGTGTGTGTGTGTGTGTGTGTATGCATGTGACTAAATTACTATATGTGTGTGTGTGTGTGTGTGTGTGTGTGTGTGTGTGTGTGTGTGTGTGTGTGTGTGTGTGTGTGTGTGTAATAAACCAAACAAAGCTCCACCTGAAGTGTATCTATAGTGGGGGAGGGGGGGGAGCAACCCCGCCACCCGTGAGACCAGAGGCCGACAAGGAAGAGCCCGGAACCCAGGCCACCGGCAACCCCACAGAGGGGAGAAGTAGGAGGGAGGCAACCCACCGCCTGCGAGGCCCCCCCCCCCCACCCGGCGGCGGCCGAGGGGGCCCGCGGGCGGGGCCCCCACGGCGCGGAAAGAAGCAGCCAGGGATCCCGCGGCGGCGGACCGCGACCCAGGCAATCCCCGGCCACCCGGTCCGGGCCGGACACGCGGCCAGGAGGCCCTCACCCTTCAGGCCAACGACCCCCACCCGGCAGGGGGCCAGCCTGCCCGGAGAGACAGAGCCGCCCCGGCCGCCGACGCGGGCAGGCGCACCCGTCCCCCACGAAAGTGGCCCTCCAAGACCAGAGGGGCGCCCCGCCGTAGAGGCAGCGGGGGGAACCGGAGACGGGCCCGGAGAGAGGGAACCCCCCAACAAGGCGACACCCGCGCAGGCCCGACAACGGAGGGCCCCAGACCCAGGCATCCCATTCATTCATCCATTCACCTATCCGATACCTATACTAATAATAATATAATATACTATACATAATAATAATAATAATAATACTAATAATAATACTAATAATAATACTAATAATAATAATAATAATAATAACCATCTTTGTATAATATAATATTGATAAATTATTAAGTTTTTGATGTCCTGCCAATGGAGGCTCAAATCCTCCATGGCAGGACCCTTCCATACCGCATTCTCACCGACACAGACATACAATCACGCACCGTTTCCCCCTCCCCGGGGGGATCCAGCACCGCCAGAAGGCACCCCAGGCTGCACGGCGGGCCCCGCCAGGCCCGGGTAACCCGACCCACCCGTCCCAGGCCCAGGCCGGTGAGGGAACGCGGGTGATGTGGGACCCCCTCCCGCCCCTTGTGTTGAGTGCATGTGATTAATGCCATAAAAACAGGGAGGAGGGAGGGCCAAGTATCGATTGACACAGACCCCCCCCCCCCTCCCGAACTACGTGTCCTTGTCAAATGTATTTATTAAGTGTTGAATGTGCAGTGTCTATTTTGCTGTTAAAACCGTGAGGCGGGGAGTGCCAGGCCCCGCGGGACAGTGCCCCCCACGACCCGGACCCCCCGCCTTTCGCCTATGTGCGTATGAATCGTGTAGGGGGGGCAAGAGGGGGAGCGGAGGCCGAAGCCAGGAAGCAGGACCAGCAAAGCCGGCCCTGATAAGACACCCGCGTCCCCCCACCGGCCGTCCAGTAGACGGGGGCCGGCCCCCCGAGCCGGGCAAGGGCCCCACCGTACCTCCAAGGGCGCCCCCGGCGCCGCCGGAGCCCCCAGACGGAGGGGGAAACGGGCTACCGTCTTTTCTAAGCTGGATCTACGGAGCGCCTACCACCTGGTGCGGATCAGGGAGGGGGACGAGTGGAAGACTGCGTTCAAGACACCGCGGGGTCACTACGAGTACCGAGTAATGCCATTCGGTCTTACCAATGCCCCGGGGGTGTTTCAGGCGCTTATCAACGACGTGCTCCGTGACATGCTGGATGAATTCGTGGTGGTGTACCTCGATGACATCTTGGTCTTCTCTAAGACCCTCGAGGAGCATGTCCAGCATGTCCGCCGGGTACTCAAGCGTCTCCTCTTGAACCGACTCTATGTTAAGGCGGAGAAGTGCCAGTTCCACTCTGCCTCTGTCAACTACCTGGGGTTGATAGTGGAGGGGGGTCAAACTCGAGCCGACCCCCGCAAGGTTCAGGCGGTGGTCGATTGGCCGGTTCCCGGGTCACGGAAGGGGTTGCAGAGTTTCCTCGGGTTTGCAAACTTTTACCGGAGGTTCATAAGGAACTATAGTGTTGTGGCGGAACCCCTCACCAGGTTGACTTCCCCCTCCCAACCCTTCGTCTGGTCTTCGGCTGCTGACGCCGCCTTCCAGTCCCTCAAGGAGAGGTTCACCAGTGCCCCTGTTCTGCTCCATCCAGACCCCGGGAGGCAGTTTATCGTGGAGGTGGACGCCTCGGACACCGGGCTGGGGGCGGTCCTCTCCCAACGATCGGAGAGGGATCAGAAAGTGCACCCCTGTGCGTTCTTCTCACAGCGTTTTCTTCCCGCGGAGGAGAACTATGACATCGGGAATCGTGAGCTGCTGCCTGTGGTGGCTGCTCTGGAGGAGTGGCGCCATTGGCTTGAGGGGGCGGGGCAGCCGTTTATCGTTTGGACTGACCATAGGAACCTCACGTTCATTCGGGCAGCCAGGCGCCTTAATGGGCGACAGGCTCGTTGGGTCGGCTTCCTCAGTCGGTTCGACTTCACCCTCACCTATCGTCCCGGCTCCCGTAATTGCAAAGCGGATGCCCTGTCCCGGCTGCATCAAGGGGGGGGACCGTCCACCGAGGAGTCGGCACCTATCCTTCCCGGGGCCCGAGTGGTGGGCAGGGTGGCCTGGGGCATCGAGACAGTGGTCAGGAGGGCGCTGCACTCTAACCCGGCCCCTAGTGGTGTGCCGCCGCGGAGGTTGTTCGTTCCGGAATCAGTTAGGTCCAGAGTACTGGATTGGGGTCACTCTAGTCAGTTTGCCTGTCACCCTGGGGTCCACCGCACGTTCACCTTTCTGGCTCGACGGTTCTGGTGGCCTGGGATGAGGAGGGAAGTGAGGGACTTTGTTTTGGCCTGTCCTGTTTGTGCCCGCAGCAAGGCTTCTCACCAGGCACCGGCCGGCCTACTACAGCCACTTCCTGTTCCGAGCCGTCCCTGGTCCCACATTGCCTTGGACTTCGTGTCTGGACTACCGGTCTCCCAGGGGATGACAGTGATCCTAACTGTTGTTGATCGTTTCAGTAAGGGGGTGCACCTCGTGGCCCTCCCCAAACTCCCCTCGGCGGCAGAGATGGCGGATCTCCTCACGAGCCAGGTGTTCCGGCTCCATGGTCTTCCCCAGGATGTGGTCTCGGACCGAGGACCCCAGTTCACGTCCCAGGTATGGCGGGCTTTCCTCAAGGGGTTGGGTGCCTCGATCAGTCTCTCTTCTGGCTATCACCCTCAGACTAACGGACAGACGGAGAGAATGAACCAGAGTGTGGAGACAGCACTCCGCTGTGTGGCTGCAAAGAACCCTGCTTCCTGGAGTCGATTTCTCCCGTGGGTCGAGTACTCCCTCAACTCCCTGGTCAGCTCAGCGACAGGTCTTTCCCCCTTCGAGGCATCGCTGGGGTACCAGCCGCCATTGTTTCCGGCGCAACAGACGGAGGTGGCAGTCCCGTCGGTGCAGGCGCATCTGGAGAGGTGTCGTCGTGTCTGGGGGTCCACCAGGACTGCCTTGCTTCAAACAACGGAGAGCGGCAGGCGGGGGGCCAACCGTCGCCGGAACCCTGCACCGACGTACCGCCCGGGGCAGAAAGTGTGGCTTTCTGCCAAGGACCTTCCCCTACCGTCGGCTGGCAAGAAGCTGGGGCCGCGGTTCGTGGGACCCTACGAGGTCACGAAAGTGCTCGGTCCTGCAGCCGTGAGGCTGAGACTGCCGGCTTCCCTAAACATCCACCCTGTCTTTCATGTGTCGCAGGTCAAACCTGTCTCACGGAGTCCCCTGATGCCCCCTGCCCCGGATCCGCCTCCACCCATGATCGTGGATGGCCACCCGGAATGGAGGGTCCACCGTGTGATGGACGTTCGACGACGGGGGCGGGGGTACCAGTTTCTGGTGGACTGGGTGGGTTATGGTCCAGAGGAACGGTGCTGGGTGTCCCGACATCTCATCAGGGACCCCGGTCTTCTGACCGACTTTTATCGGACCCATCCCGAGAAGCCTGGCAAGTCGCCAGGTGGCTCCCTTGGAGGGAGGGGTACTGTTATGTCTCGGCCAGCTGGGGTTTCCCCTCGGCCTGAGTGCACTGCAGAAGCAGAGTCTGCGCAGCGCAGAGCCAGAGATCTGCGCGCCCGGCGACGAGCCCGGTGGCGCAGCTGAGCCACGGGAGCGCAGCTGTAGTGCATCAGGTCATTACTGGAAGCTCATATAAGGATCAGAACTGCTGGCAAACCCTTGTGAGTTCGTCTTGTCACTCCTGTATCAGGGTTTTCTGGATTCTTTGTGGATTGTGCTGAGGACTTTTCTCTTGGATTACTTTGTGGATTTTTGTTGAGGACTTTTTTCCTGTATTCGTACAGCGAGTTTTCTTTCCCCTGCCATTTAAGGAGGCAGTGTTTTTTGTTTGTGAGAATAAACTACGCCTTTTTTTTGGGCTAACCTTGAACCTGTCTGGTGTCGTGCGCTTGGGTCCAAGGACAGAATCCTTAACACATAGACTCCTTTCTCCAATTTTCTAACGTTTTTCAATAGCTTGCCTTAAAAAATCAGAAGGTAAATCAATGTTATGACAGAAATCCGCTTTTTGGCAGTTTCTCAGCGAGAAACAGTCATTTTGTACCTGAAACACTGTAAGTGGTTTGGTGAACTGCCAAAAAGCGGATTTCAGGTACAAAATGACGGTTTCTCACTGAGAAAATGCCAAAAAGCGGATTTCTGTCATAACATTGATTTACCTTCTGAGTTTTTTAAGGCAAGCTATTGAAAACGTCAGAAAATTGGAGAAAGGAGTCTATGTAGTTGATTTGAGGGACTCATTTCATTATTGGACTCACCAAACCACTTACAGGGTTTCAGGTACAAAATGACTGTTTCTTGCTGAGAAAATGCCAAAAAGCGGATTTCTGTAATAACATTGTTTTACCTTCTGATTTTTTAAGGCAAGCTATTGAAAACGTCAGAAAATTGGAGAAAGGAGTCTATGTAGTTGATTTGAGAGACTCATTTCATTATTGGACTCACAAAACCACTTACAGTGTTTCAGGTACAAAATTACTGTTTCTCGCTGAGAAAATGCCAAAAAGCGGATTTCTGTCAGAACATTGATTTACCTTCTGATTTTTTAAGGCAAGCTATTGAAAACGTTAGAAAATTGGAGAAAGGCGTCTATGTAGTTGATTTGAGAGACTCATTTCATTATTGGACTAACCAAACCACTTACAGTGTTTCAGGTACAAAATGACTGTTTCTCGCTGAGAAAATGCCAAAAGCGGATTTCTGTCATAACATTGATTTACCTTCTGATTTTTTAAGGCAAGCTATTGAAAACGTCAGAAAATTGGAGAAAGGAGTCTATGTAGTTGATTTGAGAGACTCATTTCATTATTGGACTCACCAAACCACTTACAGTGTTTCAGGTACAAAATGACCGTTTCTCGCTGAGAAAATGCCAAAAAGCGGATTTCTGTAATAACATTGTTTTACCTTCTGATTTTTTAAGGCAAGCTATTGAAAACGTTAGAAAACTGGAGAAAGGAGTCTATGTAGTTGATTTGAGAGACTCATTTCATTATTGGACTCACCAAACCACTTTACAGTGTTTCAGGTACAAAATGACTGTTTCTCGCTGAGAAAATGCCAAAAAGCGGATTTCTGTCATAACATTGATTTACCTTCAGATTTTTTAAGGCAAGCTATTGAAAACGTCAGAAAATTGGAGAAAGGAGTCTATGTAGTTGATTTGAGAGACTCATTTCATTATTGGACTCACCAAACCACTTACAGTGTTTCAGGTACAAAATGACTGTTTCTCGCTGAGAAAATGCCAAAAAGCGGATTTCTGTCATAACATTGATTTACCTTCTGATTTTTTAAGGCAAGCTATTGAAAACGTCAGAAAATTGGAGAAAGGAGTCTATGTAGTTGATTTGAGAGACTCATTTCATTATTGGACTCACCAAACCACTTACAGTGTTTCAGGTACAAAATGACTGTTTCTCGCTGAGAAAATGCCAAAAAGCGGATTTCTGTAATAACATTGTTTTACCTTCTGATTTTTTAAGGCAAGCTATTGAAAACGTCAGAAAATTGGAGAAAGGAGTCTATGTAGTTGATTTGAGAGACTCATTTCATTATTGGACTCACCAAACCACTTACAGTGTTTCAGGTACAAAATGACCGTTTCTCGCTGAGAAAATGCCAAAAAGCGGATTTCTGTCATAACATTGATTTACCTTCTGATTTTTTAAGGCAAGCTATTGAAAACGTCAGAAAATTGGAGAAAGGAGTCTATGTAGTTGATTTGAGAGACTAATTTCATTATTGGACTCACCAAACCACTTACAGTGTTTCAGGTACAAAATGACCGTTTCTCGCTGAGAAAATGCCAAAAAGCGGATTTCTGTCATAACATTGATTTACCTTCTGATTTTTTAAGGCAAGCTATTGAAAACGTCAGAAAATTGGAGAAAGGAGTCTATGTAGTTGATTTGAGAGACTCATTTCATTATTGGACTCACCAAACCACTTACAGTGTTTCAGGTACAAAATGACTGTTTCTCGCTGAGAAAATGCCAAAAAGCGGATTTCTGTCAGAACATTGATTTACCTTCTGATTTTTTAAGGCAAGCTATTGAAAACGTTAGAAAATTGGAGAAAGGAGTCTATGTAGTTGATTTGAGAGACTCATTTCATTTTTGGACTCACCAAACCACTTACAGTGTTTCAGGTACAAAATGACCGTTTCTCGCTGAGAAACTGCCAAAAAGCGGATTTCTGTCATAACATTGATTTACCTTCTGATTTTTTAAGGCAAGCTATTGAAAACGTCAGAAAATTCGAGAACGGAGTCTATGTAGTTGATTTGAGAGACTCATTTCATTATTGGACTCACCAAACCACTTACAGTGTTTCAGGTACAAAATGACCGTTTCTCGCTGAGAAACTGCCAAAAAGCGGATTTCTGTCATAACATTGATTTACCTTCTGATTTTTTAAGGCAAGCTATTGAAAACGTCAGAAAATTGGAGAAAGGAGTCTATGTAGTTGATTTGAGAGACTCATTTCATTATTGGACTCACCAAACCACTTACAGTGTTTCAGGTACAAAATGACTGTTTCTCGCTGAGAAACTGCAAAAAAGCGGATTTCTGTCATAACATTGATTTACCTTCTGATTTTTTAAGGCAAGCTATTGAAAACGTCAGAAAATTGGAGAAAGGAGTCTATGTAGTTGATTTGAGAGACTCATTTCATTATTGGACTCACCAAACCACTTACAGTGTTTCAGGTACAAAATGACTGTTTCTCGCTGAGAAAATGCCAAAAAGCGGATTTTTGTAATAACATTGTTTTACCTTCTGATTTTTTAAGGCAAGCTATTGAAAACGTCAGAAAATTGGAGAAAGGAGTCTATGTAGTTGATTTGAGAGACTCATTTCATTATTGGACTCACCAAACCACTTACAGTGTTTCAGGTACAAAATGACCGTTTCTCGCTGAGAAAATGCCAAAAAGCGGATTTCTGTAATAACATTGTTTTACCTTCTGATTTTTTAAGGCAAGCTTTTGAAAACGTCAGAAAATTGGAGAAAGGAGTCTATGTAGTTGATTTGAGGGACTCATTTCATTATTGGACTCACCAAACCACTTACAGGGTTTCAGGTACAAAATGACTGTTTCTCGCTGAGAAAATGCAAAAAAGCGGATTTCTGTCATAACATTGATTTACCTTCTGATTTTTTAAGGCAAGCTATTGAAAACGTCAGAAAATTGGAGAAAGGAGTCTATGTAGTTGATTTGAGAGACTCATTTCATTATTGGACTCACCAAACCACTTACAGTGTTTCAGGTACAAAATGACCGTTTCTCGCTGAGAAACTGCCAAAAAGCGGATTTCTGTCATAACATTGATTTACCTTCTGATTTTTTAAGGCAAGCTATTGAAAACGTCAGAAAATTGGAGAAAGGAGTCTATGTAGTTGATTTGAGAGACTCATTTCATTATTGGACTCACCAAACCACTTACAGTGTTTCAGGTACAAAATGACCGTTTCTCGCTGAGAAACTGCCAAAAAGCGGATTTCTGTCATAACATTGATTTACCTTCTGATTTTTTAAGGCAAGCTATTGAAAACGTCAGAAAATTGGAGAAAGGAGTCTATGTAGTTGATTTGAGAGACTCATTTCATTATTGGACTCACCAAACCACTTACAGTGTTTCAGGTACAAAATGACTGTTTCTCGCTGAGAAAATGCCAAAAAGCGGATTTCTGTCATAACATTGATTTACCTTCTGAGTTTTTTAAGGCAAGCTATTGAAAACGTCAGAAAATTGGAGAAAGGAGTCTATGTAGTTGATTTGAGGGACTCATTTCATTATTGGACTCACCAAACCACTTACAGGGTTTCAGGTACAAAATGACTGTTTCTCGCTGAGAAAATGCCAAAAAGCGGATTTCTGTAATAACATTGTTTTACCTTCTGATTTTTTAAGGCAAGCTATTGAAAACGTCAGAAAATTGGAGAAAGGAGTCTATGTAGTTGATTTGAGAGACTCATTTCATTATTGGACTCACCAAACCACTTACAGTGTTTCAGGTACAAAATGACCGTTTCTCGCTGAGAAAATGCCAAAAAGCGGATTTCTGTAATAACATTGTTTTACCTTCTGATTTTTTAAGGCAAGCTTTTGAAAACGTCAGAAAATTGGAGAAAGGAGTCTATGTAGTTGATTTGAGGGACTCATTTCATTATTGGACTCACCAAACCACTTACAGGGTTTCAGGTACAAAATGACTGTTTCTCGCTGAGAAAATGCAAAAAAGCGGATTTCTGTCATAACATTGATTTACCTTCTGATTTTTTAAGGCAAGCTATTGAAAACGTCAGAAAATTGGAGAAAGGAGTCTATGTAGTTGATTTGAGAGACTCATTTCATTATTGGACTCACCAAACCACTTACAGTGTTTCAGGTACAAAATGACCGTTTCTCGCTGAGAAACTGCCAAAAAGCGGATTTCTGTCATAACATTGATTTACCTTCTGATTTTTTAAGGCAAGCTATTGAAAACGTCAGAAAATTGGAGAAAGGAGTCTATGTAGTTGATTTGAGAGACTCATTTCATTATTGGACTCACCAAACCACTTACAGTGTTTCAGGTACAAAATGACTGTTTCTCGCTGAGAAAATGCCAAAAAGCGGATTTCTGTCATAACATTGATTTACCTTCTGAGTTTTTTAAGGCAAGCTATTGAAAACGTCAGAAAATTGGAGAAAGGAGTCTATGTAGTTGATTTGAGGGACTCATTTCATTATTGGACTCACCAAACCACTTACAGGGTTTCAGGTACAAAATGACTGTTTCTCGCTGAGAAAATGCCAAAAAGCGGATTTCTGTAATAACATTGTTTTACCTTCTGATTTTTTAAGGCAAGCTATTGAAAACGTCAGAAAATTGGAGAAAGGAGTCTATGTAGTTGATTTGAGAGACTCGTTTCATTATTGGACTCACAAAACCACTTACAGTGTTTCAGGTACAAAATGACCGTTTCTCGCTGAGAAAATGCCAAAAAGCGGATTTCTGTCATAACATTGATTTACCTTCTGATTTTTTAAGGCAAGCTATTGAAAACGTTAGAAAATTGGAGAAAGGAGTCTATGTAGTTGATTTGAGAGACTCATTTCATTATTGGACTCACCAAACCACTTACAGTGTTTCAGGTACAAAATGACTGTTTCTCGCTGAGAAACAGCCAAAAAGCGGATTTCTGTCATAACATTGATTTACCTTCTGATTTTTTAAGGCAAGCTATTGAAAACGTCAGAAAATTGGAGAAAGGAGTCTATGTAGTTGATTTGAGAGACTCATTTCATTTTTGGACTCACCAAACCACTTACAGTGTTTCAGGTACAAAATGACCGTTTCTCGCTGAGAAACTGCCAAAAAGCGGATTTCTGTCATAACATTGATTTACCTTCTGATTTTTTAAGGCAAGCTATTGAAAACGTCAGAAAATTGGAGAAAGGAGTCTATGTAGTTGATTTGAGAGACTCATTTCATTATTGGACTCACCAAACCACTTACAGTGTTTCAGGTACAAAATGACCGTTTCTCGCTGAGAAACTGCCAAAAAGCGGATTTCTGTCATAACATTGATTTACCTTCTGATTTTTTAAGGCAAGCTATTGAAAACGTCAGAAAATTGGAGAAAGGAGTCTATGTAGTTGATTTGAGAGACTCATTTCATTATTGGACTCACCAAACCACTTACAGTGTTTCAGGTACAAAATGACTGTTTCTCGCTGAGAAACTGCAAAAAAGCGGATTTCTGTCATAACATTGATTTACCTTCTGATTTTTTAAGGCAAGCTATTGAAAACGTCAGAAAATTGGAGAAAGGAGTCTATGTAGTTGATTTGAGAGACTCATTTCATTATTGGACTCACCAAACCACTTACAGTGTTTCAGGTACAAAATGACTGTTTCTCGCTGAGAAAATGCCAAAAAGCGGATTTCTGTAATAACATTGTTTTACCTTCTGATTTTTTAAGGCAAGCCATTGAAAACGTCAGAAAATTGGAGAAAGGAGTCTATGTAGTTGATTTGAGAGACTCATTTCATTATTGGACTCACCAAACCACTTACAGTGTTTCAGGTACAAAATGACCGTTTCTCGCTGAGAAAATGCCAAAAAGCGGATTTCTGTAATAACATTGTTTTACCTTCTGATTTTTTAAGGCAAGCTATTGAAAACGTCAGAAAATTGGAGAAAGGAGTCTATGTAGTTGATTTGAGGGACTCATTTCATTATTGGACTCACCAAACCACTTACAGGGTTTCAGGTACAAAATGACTGTTTCTCGCTGAGAAACTGCCAAAAAGCGGATTTCTGTCATAACATTGATTTACCTTCTGATTTTTTAAGGCAAGCTATTGAAAACGTCAGAAAATTGGAGAAAGGAGTCTATGTAGTTGATTTGAGAGACTCATTTCATTATTGGACTCACCAAACCACTTACAGTGTTTCAGGTACAAAATGACCGTTTCTCGCTGAGAAACTGCCAAAAAGCGGATTTCTGTCATAACATTGATTTACCTTCTGATTTTTTAAGGCAAGCTATTGAAAACGTCAGAAAATTCGAGAACGGAGTCTATGTAGTTGATTTGACAGACTCATTTCATTATTGGACTCACCAAACCACTTACAGTGTTTCAGGTACAAAATGACCGTTTCTCGCTGAGAAAATGCCAAAAAGCGGATTTCTGTCATAACATTGATTTACCTTCTGAGTTTTTTAAGGCAAGCTATTGAAAACATCAGAAAATTGGAGAAAGGAGTCTATGTAGTTGATTTGAGGGACTCATTTCATTATTGGACTCACCAAACCACTTACAGTGTTTCAGGTACAAAATGACTGTTTCTCGCTGAGAAAATGCCAAAAAGCGGATTTCTGTCATAACGTTGTTTTACCTTCTGATTTTTTAAGGCAAGCTATTGAAAACGTTAGAAAATTGGAGAAAGGAGTCTATGTAGTTGATTTGAGAGACTCATTTCATTATTGGACTCACCAAACCACTTACAGTGTTTCAGGTACAAAATGACCGTTTCTCGCTGAGAAAATGCCAAAAAGCGGATTTCTGTCATAACATTGATTTACCTTCTGATTTTTTAAGGCAAGCTATTGAAAACGTCAGAAAATTGGAGAAAGGAGTCTATGTAGTTGATTTGAGAGACTCATTTCATTATTGGACTCACCAAACCACTTACAGTGTTTCAGGTACAAAATGACTGTTTCTCGCTGAGAAAATGCCAAAAAGCGGATTTCTGTCAGAACATTGATTTACCTTCTGATTTTTTAAGGCAAGCTATTGAAAACGTTAGAAAATTGGAGAAAGGAGTCTATGTAGTTGATTTGAGAGACTCATTTCATTATTGGACTCACCAAACCACTTACAGTGTTTCAGGTACAAAATGACTGTTTCTCGCTGAGAAACTGCCAAAAAGCGGATTTCTGTCATAACATTGATTTACCTTCTGATTTTTTAAGGCAAGCTATTGAAAACGTCAGAAAATTGGAGAAAGGAGTCTATGTAGTTGATTTGAGAGACTCATTTCATTATTGGACTCACCAAACCACTTACAGTGTTTCAGGTACAAAATGACCGTTTCTCGCTGAGAAACTGCCAAAAAGCGGATTTCGGTCATAACATTGATTTACCTTCTGATTTTTTAAGGCAAGCTATTGAAAACGTCAGAAAATTGGAGAAAGGAGTCTATGTAGTTGATTTGAGGGACTCATTTCATTATTGGACTGACCAAACCACTTACAGTGTTTCAGGTACAAAATGACTGTTTCTCGCTGAGAAAATGCCAAAAAGCGGATTTCTGTCATAACATTGTTTTACCTTCTGATTTTTTAAGGAAAGCTATTGAAAACGTCAGAAAATTGGAGAAAGGAGTCTATGTAGTTGATTTGAGGGACTCATTTCATTATTGGACTCACCAAACCACTTACAGGGTTTCAGGTACAAAATGACTGTTTCTCGCTGAGAAAATGCCAAAAAGCGGATTTCTGTAATAACATTGTTTTACCTTCTGATTTTTTAAGGCAAGCTATTGAAAACGTCAGAAAATTGGAGAAAGGAGTCTATGTAGTTGATTTGAGAGACTCGTTTCATTATTGGACTCACAAAACCACTTACAGTGTTTCAGGTACAAAATGACCGTTTCTCGCTGAGAAAATGCCAAAAAGCGGATTTCTGTCATAACATTGATTTACCTTCTGATTTTTTAAGGCAAGCTATTGAAAACGTTAGAAAATTGGAGAAAGGAGTCTATGTAGTTGATTTGAGAGACTCATTTCATTATTGGACTCACCAAACCACTTACAGTGTTTCAGGTACAAAATGACTGTTTCTCGCTGAGAAACAGCCAAAAAGCGGATTTCTGTCATAACATTGATTTACCTTCTGATTTTTTAAGGCAAGCTATTGAAAACGTCAGAAAATTGGAGAAAGGAGTCTATGTAGTTGATTTGAGAGACTCATTTCATTTTTGGACTCACCAAACCACTTACAGTGTTTCAGGTACAAAATGACCGTTTCTCGCTGAGAAACTGCCAAAAAGCGGATTTCTGTCATAACATTGTTTTACCTTCTGATTTTTTAAGGCAAGCTATTGAAAACGTCAGAAAATTGGAGAAAGGAGTCTATGTAGTTGATTTGAGAGACTCATTTCATTATTGGACTCACCAAACCACTTACAGTGTTTCAGGTACAAAATGACCGTTTCTCGCTGAGAAACTGCCAAAAAGCGGATTTCTGTCATAACATTGATTTACCTTCTGATTTTTTAAGGCAAGCTATTGAAAACGTCAGAAAATTCGAGAACGGAGTCTATGTAGTTGATTTGACAGACTCATTTCATTATTGGACTCACCAAACCACTTACAGTGTTTCAGGTACAAAATGACCGTTTCTCGCTGAGAAACTGCCAAAAAGCGGATTTCTGTCATAACATTGATTTACCTTCTGATTTTTTAAGGCAAGCTATTGAAAACGTCAGAAAATTCGAGAACGGAGTCTATGTAGTTGATTTGACAGACTCATTTCATTATTGGACTCACCAAACCACTTACAGTGTTTCAGGTACAAAATGACCGTTTCTCGCTGAGAAAATGCCAAAAAGCGGATTTCTGTCATAACATTGATTTACCTTCTGAGTTTTTTAAGGCAAGCTATTGAAAACATCAGAAAATTGGAGAAAGGAGTCTATGTAGTTGATTTGAGGGACTCATTTCATTATTGGACTCACCAAACCACTTACAGTGTTTCAGGTACAAAATGACTGTTTCTCGCTGAGAAAATGCCAAAAAGCGGATTTCTGTCATAACGTTGTTTTACCTTCTGATTTTTTAAGGCAAGCTATTGAAAACGTTAGAAAATTGGAGAAAGGAGTCTATGTAGTTGATTTGAGAGACTCATTTCATTATTGGACTCACCAAACCACTTACAGTGTTTCAGGTACAAAATGACCGTTTCTCGCTGAGAAAATGCCAAAAAGCGGATTTCTGTCATAACATTGATTTACCTTCTGATTTTTTAAGGCAAGCTATTGAAAACGTCAGAAAATTGGAGAAAGGAGTCTATGTAGTTGATTTGAGAGACTCATTTCATTATTGGACTCACCAAACCACTTACAGTGTTTCAGGTACAAAATGACTGTTTCTCGCTGAGAAAATGCCAAAAAGCGGATTTCTGTCAGAACATTGATTTACCTTCTGATTTTTTAAGGCAAGCTATTGAAAACGTTAGAAAATTGGAGAAAGGAGTCTATGTAGTTGATTTGAGAGACTCATTTCATTATTGGACTCACCAAACCACTTACAGTGTTTCAGGTACAAAATGACTGTTTCTCGCTGAGAAACTGCCAAAAAGCGGATTTCTGTCATAACATTGATTTACCTTCTGATTTTTTAAGGCAAGCTATTGAAAACGTCAGAAAATTGGAGAAAGGAGTCTATGTAGTTGATTTGAGAGACTCATTTCATTATTGGACTCACCAAACCACTTACAGTGTTTCAGGTACAAAATGACCGTTTCTCGCTGAGAAACTGCCAAAAAGCGGATTTCGGTCATAACATTGATTTACCTTCTGATTTTTTAAGGCAAGCTATTGAAAACGTCAGAAAATTGGAGAAAGGAGTCTATGTAGTTGATTTGAGGGACTCATTTCATTATTGGACTGACCAAACCACTTACAGTGTTTCAGGTACAAAATGACTGTTTCTCGCTGAGAAAATGCCAAAAAGCGGATTTCTGTCATAACATTGTTTTACCTTCTGATTTTTTAAGGAAAGCTATTGAAAACGTCAGAAAATTGGAGAAAGGAGTCTATGTAGTTGATTTGAGGGACTCATTTCATTATTGGACTCACCAAACCACTTACAGGGTTTCAGGTACAAAATGACTGTTTCTCGCTGAGAAAATGCCAAAAAGCGGATTTCTGTAATAACATTGTTTTACCTTCTGATTTTTTAAGGCAAGCTATTGAAAACGTCAGAAAATTGGAGAAAGGAGTCTATGTAGTTGATTTGAGAGACTCGTTTCATTATTGGACTCACAAAACCACTTACAGTGTTTCAGGTACAAAATGACCGTTTCTCGCTGAGAAAATGCCAAAAAGCGGATTTCTGTCATAACATTGATTTACCTTCTGATTTTTTAAGGCAAGCTATTGAAAACGTTAGAAAATTGGAGAAAGGAGTCTATGTAGTTGATTTGAGAGACTCATTTCATTATTGGACTCACCAAACCACTTACAGTGTTTCAGGTACAAAATGACTGTTTCTCGCTGAGAAACAGCCAAAAAGCGGATTTCTGTCATAACATTGATTTACCTTCTGATTTTTTAAGGCAAGCTATTGAAAACGTCAGAAAATTGGAGAAAGGAGTCTATGTAGTTGATTTGAGAGACTCATTTCATTTTTGGACTCACCAAACCACTTACAGTGTTTCAGGTACAAAATGACCGTTTCTCGCTGAGAAACTGCCAAAAAGCGGATTTCTGTCATAACATTGATTTACCTTCTGATTTTTTAAGGCAAGCTATTGAAAACGTCAGAAAATTGGAGAAAGGAGTCTATGTAGTTGATTTGAGAGACTCATTTCATTATTGGACTCACCAAACCACTTACAGTGTTTCAGGTACAAAATGACCGTTTCTCGCTGAGAAACTGCCAAAAAGCGGATTTCTGTCATAACATTGATTTACCTTCTGATTTTTTAAGGCAAGCTATTGAAAACGTCAGAAAATTCGAGAACGGAGTCTATGTAGTTGATTTGACAGACTCATTTCATTATTGGACTCACCAAACCACTTACAGTGTTTCAGGTACAAAATGACCGTTTCTCGCTGAAAAAATGCCAAAAAGCGGATTTCTGTCATAACATTGATTTACCTTCTGAGTTTTTTAAGGCAAGCTATTGAAAACATCAGAAAATTGGAGAAAGGAGTCTATGTAGTTGATTTGAGGGACTCATTTCATTATTGGACTCACCAAACCACTTACAGTGTTTCAGGTACAAAATGACTGTTTCTCGCTGAGAAAATGCCAAAAAGCGGATTTCTGTCATAACGTTGTTTTACCTTCTGATTTTTTAAGGCAAGCTATTGAAAACGTTAGAAAATTGGAGAAAGGAGTCTATGTAGTTGATTTGAGAGACTCATTTCATTATTGGACTCACCAAACCACTTACAGTGTTTCAGGTACAAAATGACCGTTTCTCGCTGAGAAAATGCCAAAAAGCGGATTTCTGTCATAACATTGATTTACCTTCTGATTTTTTAAGGCAAGCTATTGAAAACGTCAGAAAATTGGAGAAAGGAGTCTATGTAGTTGATTTGAGAGACTCATTTCATTATTGGACTCACCAAACCACTTACAGTGTTTCAGGTACAAAATGACTGTTTCTCGCTGAGAAAATGCCAAAAAGCGGATTTCTGTCAGAACATTGATTTACCTTCTGATTTTTTAAGGCAAGCTATTGAAAACGTTAGAAAATTGGAGAAAGGAGTCTATGTAGTTGATTTGAGAGACTCATTTCATTATTGGACTCACCAAACCACTTACAGTGTTTCAGGTACAAAATGACTGTTTCTCGCTGAGAAACTGCCAAAAAGCGGATTTCTGTCATAACATTGATTTACCTTCTGATTTTTTAAGGCAAGCTATTGAAAACGTCAGAAAATTGGAGAAAGGAGTCTATGTAGTTGATTTGAGAGACTCATTTCATTATTGGACTCACCAAACCACTTACAGTGTTTCAGGTACAAAATGACCGTTTCTCGCTGAGAAACTGCCAAAAAGCGGATTTCTGTCATAACATTGATTTACCTTCTGATTTTTTAAGGCAAGCTATTGAAAACGTCAGAAAATTGGAGAAAGGAGTCTATGTAGTTGATTTGAGGGACTCATTTCATTATTGGACTGACCAAACCACTTACAGTGTTTCAGGTACAAAATGACTGTTTCTCGCTGAGAAAATGCCAAAAAGCGGATTTCTGTCATAACATTGTTTTACCTTCTGATTTTTTAAGGCAAGCTATTGAAAACGTCAGAAAATTGGAGAAAGGAGTCTATGTAGTTGATTTGAGGGACTCATTTCATTATTGGACTCACCAAACCACTTACAGGGTTTCAGGTACAAAATGACTGTTTCTCGCTGAGAAAATGCCAAAAAGCGGATTTCTGTAATAACATTGTTTTACCTTCTGATTTTTTAAGGCAAGCTATTGAAAACGTCAGAAAATTGGAGAAAGGAGTCTATGTAGTTGATTTGAGAGACTCGTTTCATTATTGGACTCACAAAACCACTTACAGTGTTTCAGGTACAAAATGACCGTTTCTCGCTGAGAAAATGCCAAAAAGCGGATTTCTGTCATAACATTGATTTACCTTCTGATTTTTTAAGGCAAGCTATTGAAAACGTTAGAAAATTGGAGAAAGGAGTCTATGTAGTTGATTTGAGAGACTCATTTCATTATTGGACTCACCAAACCACTTACAGTGTTTCAGGTACAAAATGACTGTTTCTCGCTGAGAAACAGCCAAAAAGCGGATTTCTGTCATAACATTGATTTACCTTCTGATTTTTTAAGGCAAGCTATTGAAAACGTCAGAAAATTGGAGAAAGGAGTCTATGTAGTTGATTTGAGAGACTCATTTCATTATTGGACTCACCAAACCACTTACAGTGTTTCAGGTACAAAATGACTGTTTCTCGCTGAGAAAATGCCAAAAAGCGGATTTCTGTAATAACATTGTTTTACCTTCTGATTTTTTAAGGCAAGCTATTGAAAACGTCAGAAAATTGGAGAAAGGAGTCTATGTAGTTGATTTGAGAGACTCATTTCATTATTGGACTCACCAAACCACTTACAGTGTTTCAGGTACAAAATGACCGTTTCTCGCTGAGAAAATGCCAAAAAGCGGATTTCTGTCATAACATTGATTTACCTTCTGATTTTTTAAGGCAAGCTATTGAAAACGTCAGAAAATTGGAGAAAGGAGTCTATGTAGTTGATTTGAGAGACTAATTTCATTATTGGACTCACCAAACCACTTACAGTGTTTCAGGTACAAAATGACCGTTTCTCGCTGAGAAAATGCCAAAAAGCGGATTTCTGTCATAACATTGATTTACCTTCTGATTTTTTAAGGCAAGCTATTGAAAACGTCAGAAAATTGGAGAAAGGAGTCTATGTAGTTGATTTGAGAGACTCATTTCATTATTGGACTCACCAAACCACTTACAGTGTTTCAGGTACAAAATGACTGTTTCTCGCTGAGAAAATGCCAAAAAGCGGATTTCTGTCAGAACATTGATTTACCTTCTGATTTTTTAAGGCAAGCTATTGAAAACGTTAGAAAATTGGAGAAAGGAGTCTATGTAGTTGATTTGAGAGACTCATTTCATTTTTGGACTCACCAAACCACTTACAGTGTTTCAGGTACAAAATGACCGTTTCTCGCTGAGAAACTGCCAAAAAGCGGATTTCTGTCATAACATTGATTTACCTTCTGATTTTTTAAGGCAAGCTATTGAAAACGTCAGAAAATTCGAGAACGGAGTCTATGTAGTTGATTTGAGAGACTCATTTCATTATTGGACTCACCAAACCACTTACAGTGTTTCAGGTACAAAATGACCGTTTCTCGCTGAGAAACTGCCAAAAAGCGGATTTCTGTCATAACATTGATTTACCTTCTGATTTTTTAAGGCAAGCTATTGAAAACGTCAGAAAATTGGAGAAAGGAGTCTATGTAGTTGATTTGAGAGACTCATTTCATTATTGGACTCACCAAACCACTTACAGTGTTTCAGGTACAAAATGACTGTTTCTCGCTGAGAAACTGCAAAAAAGCGGATTTCTGTCATAACATTGATTTACCTTCTGATTTTTTAAGGCAAGCTATTGAAAACGTCAGAAAATTGGAGAAAGGAGTCTATGTAGTTGATTTGAGAGACTCATTTCATTATTGGACTCACCAAACCACTTACAGTGTTTCAGGTACAAAATGACTGTTTCTCGCTGAGAAAATGCCAAAAAGCGGATTTTTGTAATAACATTGTTTTACCTTCTGATTTTTTAAGGCAAGCTATTGAAAACGTCAGAAAATTGGAGAAAGGAGTCTATGTAGTTGATTTGAGAGACTCATTTCATTATTGGACTCACCAAACCACTTACAGTGTTTCAGGTACAAAATGACCGTTTCTCGCTGAGAAAATGCCAAAAAGCGGATTTCTGTAATAACATTGTTTTACCTTCTGATTTTTTAAGGCAAGCTATTGAAAACGTCAGAAAATTGGAGAAAGGAGTCTATGTAGTTGATTTGAGGGACTCATTTCATTATTGGACTCACCAAACCACTTACAGGGTTTCAGGTACAAAATGACTGTTTCTCGCTGAGAAAATGCAAAAAAGCGGATTTCTGTCATAACATTGATTTACCTTCTGATTTTTTAAGGCAAGCTATTGAAAACGTCAGAAAATTGGAGAAAGGAGTCTATGTAGTTGATTTGAGAGACTCATTTCATTATTGGACTCACCAAACCACTTACAGTGTTTCAGGTACAAAATGACCGTTTCTCGCTGAGAAACTGCCAAAAAGCGGATTTCTGTCATAACATTGATTTACCTTCTGATTTTTTAAGGCAAGCTATTGAAAACGTCAGAAAATTGGAGAAAGGAGTCTATGTAGTTGATTTGAGAGACTCATTTCATTATTGGACTCACCAAACCACTTACAGTGTTTCAGGTACAAAATGACTGTTTCTCGCTGAGAAAATGCCAAAAAGCGGATTTCTGTCATAACATTGATTTACCTTCTGAGTTTTTTAAGGCAAGCTATTGAAAACGTCAGAAAATTGGAGAAAGGAGTCTATGTAGTTGATTTGAGGGACTCATTTCATTATTGGACTCACCAAACCACTTACAGGGTTTCAGGTACAAAATGACTGTTTCTCGCTGAGAAAATGCCAAAAAGCGGATTTCTGTAATAACATTGTTTTACCTTCTGATTTTTTAAGGCAAGCTATTGAAAACGTCAGAAAATTGGAGAAAGGAGTCTATGTAGTTGATTTGAGAGACTCGTTTCATTATTGGACTCACAAAACCACTTACAGTGTTTCAGGTACAAAATGACCGTTTCTCGCTGAGAAAATGCCAAAAAGCGGATTTCTGTCATAACATTGATTTACCTTCTGATTTTTTAAGGCAAGCTATTGAAAACGTTAGAAAATTGGAGAAAGGAGTCTATGTAGTTGATTTGAGAGACTCATTTCATTATTGGACTCACCAAACCACTTACAGTGTTTCAGGTACAAAATGACTGTTTCTCGCTGAGAAACAGCCAAAAAGCGGATTTCTGTCATAACATTGATTTACCTTCTGATTTTTTAAGGCAAGCTATTGAAAACGTCAGAAAATTGGAGAAAGGAGTCTATGTAGTTGATTTGAGAGACTCATTTCATTTTTGGACTCACCAAACCACTTACAGTGTTTCAGGTACAAAATGACCGTTTCTCGCTGAGAAACTGCCAAAAAGCGGATTTCTGTCATAACATTGATTTACCTTCTGATTTTTTAAGGCAAGCTATTGAAAACGTCAGAAAATTGGAGAAAGGAGTCTATGTAGTTGATTTGAGAGACTCATTTCATTATTGGACTCACCAAACCACTTACAGTGTTTCAGGTACAAAATGACCGTTTCTCGCTGAGAAACTGCCAAAAAGCGGATTTCTGTCATAACATTGATTTACCTTCTGATTTTTTAAGGCAAGCTATTGAAAACGTCAGAAAATTGGAGAAAGGAGTCTATGTAGTTGATTTGAGAGACTCATTTCATTATTGGACTCACCAAACCACTTACAGTGTTTCAGGTACAAAATGACTGTTTCTCGCTGAGAAACTGCAAAAAAGCGGATTTCTGTCATAACATTGATTTACCTTCTGATTTTTTAAGGCAAGCTATTGAAAACGTCAGAAAATTGGAGAAAGGAGTCTATGTAGTTGATTTGAGAGACTCATTTCATTATTGGACTCACCAAACCACTTACAGTGTTTCAGGTACAAAATGACTGTTTCTCGCTGAGAAAATGCCAAAAAGCGGATTTCTGTAATAACATTGTTTTACCTTCTGATTTTTTAAGGCAAGCCATTGAAAACGTCAGAAAATTGGAGAAAGGAGTCTATGTAGTTGATTTGAGAGACTCATTTCATTATTGGACTCACCAAACCACTTACAGTGTTTCAGGTACAAAATGACCGTTTCTCGCTGAGAAAATGCCAAAAAGCGGATTTCTGTAATAACATTGTTTTACCTTCTGATTTTTTAAGGCAAGCTATTGAAAACGTCAGAAAATTGGAGAAAGGAGTCTATGTAGTTGATTTGAGGGACTCATTTCATTATTGGACTCACCAAACCACTTACAGGGTTTCAGGTACAAAATGACTGTTTCTCGCTGAGAAACTGCCAAAAAGCGGATTTCTGTCATAACATTGATTTACCTTCTGATTTTTTAAGGCAAGCTATTGAAAACGTCAGAAAATTGGAGAAAGGAGTCTATGTAGTTGATTTGAGAGACTCATTTCATTATTGGACTCACCAAACCACTTACAGTGTTTCAGGTACAAAATGACCGTTTCTCGCTGAGAAACTGCCAAAAAGCGGATTTCTGTCATAACATTGATTTACCTTCTGATTTTTTAAGGCAAGCTATTGAAAACGTCAGAAAATTCGAGAACGGAGTCTATGTAGTTGATTTGACAGACTCATTTCATTATTGGACTCACCAAACCACTTACAGTGTTTCAGGTACAAAATGACCGTTTCTCGCTGAGAAAATGCCAAAAAGCGGATTTCTGTCATAACATTGATTTACCTTCTGAGTTTTTTAAGGCAAGCTATTGAAAACATCAGAAAATTGGAGAAAGGAGTCTATGTAGTTGATTTGAGGGACTCATTTCATTATTGGACTCACCAAACCACTTACAGTGTTTCAGGTACAAAATGACTGTTTCTCGCTGAGAAAATGCCAAAAAGCGGATTTCTGTCATAACGTTGTTTTACCTTCTGATTTTTTAAGGCAAGCTATTGAAAACGTTAGAAAATTGGAGAAAGGAGTCTATGTAGTTGATTTGAGAGACTCATTTCATTATTGGACTCACCAAACCACTTACAGTGTTTCAGGTACAAAATGACCGTTTCTCGCTGAGAAAATGCCAAAAAGCGGATTTCTGTCATAACATTGATTTACCTTCTGATTTTTTAAGGCAAGCTATTGAAAACGTCAGAAAATTGGAGAAAGGAGTCTATGTAGTTGATTTGAGAGACTCATTTCATTATTGGACTCACCAAACCACTTACAGTGTTTCAGGTACAAAATGACTGTTTCTCGCTGAGAAAATGCCAAAAAGCGGATTTCTGTCAGAACATTGATTTACCTTCTGATTTTTTAAGGCAAGCTATTGAAAACGTTAGAAAATTGGAGAAAGGAGTCTATGTAGTTGATTTGAGAGACTCATTTCATTATTGGACTCACCAAACCACTTACAGTGTTTCAGGTACAAAATGACTGTTTCTCGCTGAGAAACTGCCAAAAAGCGGATTTCTGTCATAACATTGATTTACCTTCTGATTTTTTAAGGCAAGCTATTGAAAACGTCAGAAAATTGGAGAAAGGAGTCTATGTAGTTGATTTGAGAGACTCATTTCATTATTGGACTCACCAAACCACTTACAGTGTTTCAGGTACAAAATGACCGTTTCTCGCTGAGAAACTGCCAAAAAGCGGATTTCGGTCATAACATTGATTTACCTTCTGATTTTTTAAGGCAAGCTATTGAAAACGTCAGAAAATTGGAGAAAGGAGTCTATGTAGTTGATTTGAGGGACTCATTTCATTATTGGACTGACCAAACCACTTACAGTGTTTCAGGTACAAAATGACTGTTTCTCGCTGAGAAAATGCCAAAAAGCGGATTTCTGTCATAACATTGTTTTACCTTCTGATTTTTTAAGGAAAGCTATTGAAAACGTCAGAAAATTGGAGAAAGGAGTCTATGTAGTTGATTTGAGGGACTCATTTCATTATTGGACTCACCAAACCACTTACAGGGTTTCAGGTACAAAATGACTGTTTCTCGCTGAGAAAATGCCAAAAAGCGGATTTCTGTAATAACATTGTTTTACCTTCTGATTTTTTAAGGCAAGCTATTGAAAACGTCAGAAAATTGGAGAAAGGAGTCTATGTAGTTGATTTGAGAGACTCGTTTCATTATTGGACTCACAAAACCACTTACAGTGTTTCAGGTACAAAATGACCGTTTCTCGCTGAGAAAATGCCAAAAAGCGGATTTCTGTCATAACATTGATTTACCTTCTGATTTTTTAAGGCAAGCTATTGAAAACGTTAGAAAATTGGAGAAAGGAGTCTATGTAGTTGATTTGAGAGACTCATTTCATTATTGGACTCACCAAACCACTTACAGTGTTTCAGGTACAAAATGACTGTTTCTCGCTGAGAAACAGCCAAAAAGCGGATTTCTGTCATAACATTGATTTACCTTCTGATTTTTTAAGGCAAGCTATTGAAAACGTCAGAAAATTGGAGAAAGGAGTCTATGTAGTTGATTTGAGAGACTCATTTCATTTTTGGACTCACCAAACCACTTACAGTGTTTCAGGTACAAAATGACCGTTTCTCGCTGAGAAACTGCCAAAAAGCGGATTTCTGTCATAACATTGATTTACCTTCTGATTTTTTAAGGCAAGCTATTGAAAACGTCAGAAAATTGGAGAAAGGAGTCTATGTAGTTGATTTGAGAGACTCATTTCATTATTGGACTCACCAAACCACTTACAGTGTTTCAGGTACAAAATGACCGTTTCTCGCTGAGAAACTGCCAAAAAGCGGATTTCTGTCATAACATTGATTTACCTTCTGATTTTTTAAGGCAAGCTATTGAAAACGTCAGAAAATTCGAGAACGGAGTCTATGTAGTTGATTTGACAGACTCATTTCATTATTGGACTCACCAAACCACTTACAGTGTTTCAGGTACAAAATGACCGTTTCTCGCTGAAAAAATGCCAAAAAGCGGATTTCTGTCATAACATTGATTTACCTTCTGAGTTTTTTAAGGCAAGCTATTGAAAACATCAGAAAATTGGAGAAAGGAGTCTATGTAGTTGATTTGAGGGACTCATTTCATTATTGGACTCACCAAACCACTTACAGTGTTTCAGGTACAAAATGACTGTTTCTCGCTGAGAAAATGCCAAAAAGCGGATTTCTGTCATAACGTTGTTTTACCTTCTGATTTTTTAAGGCAAGCTATTGAAAACGTTAGAAAATTGGAGAAAGGAGTCTATGTAGTTGATTTGAGAGACTCATTTCATTATTGGACTCACCAAACCACTTACAGTGTTTCAGGTACAAAATGACCGTTTCTCGCTGAGAAAATGCCAAAAAGCGGATTTCTGTCATAACATTGATTTACCTTCTGATTTTTTAAGGCAAGCTATTGAAAACGTCAGAAAATTGGAGAAAGGAGTCTATGTAGTTGATTTGAGAGACTCATTTCATTATTGGACTCACCAAACCACTTACAGTGTTTCAGGTACAAAATGACTGTTTCTCGCTGAGAAAATGCCAAAAAGCGGATTTCTGTCAGAACATTGATTTACCTTCTGATTTTTTAAGGCAAGCTATTGAAAACGTTAGAAAATTGGAGAAAGGAGTCTATGTAGTTGATTTGAGAGACTCATTTCATTATTGGACTCACCAAACCACTTACAGTGTTTCAGGTACAAAATGACTGTTTCTCGCTGAGAAACTGCCAAAAAGCGGATTTCTGTCATAACATTGATTTACCTTCTGATTTTTTAAGGCAAGCTATTGAAAACGTCAGAAAATTGGAGAAAGGAGTCTATGTAGTTGATTTGAGAGACTCATTTCATTATTGGACTCACCAAACCACTTACAGTGTTTCAGGTACAAAATGACCGTTTCTCGCTGAGAAACTGCCAAAAAGCGGATTTCTGTCATAACATTGATTTACCTTCTGATTTTTTAAGGCAAGCTATTGAAAACGTCAGAAAATTGGAGAAAGGAGTCTATGTAGTTGATTTGAGGGACTCATTTCATTATTGGACTGACCAAACCACTTACAGTGTTTCAGGTACAAAATGACTGTTTCTCGCTGAGAAAATGCCAAAAAGCGGATTTCTGTCATAACATTGTTTTACCTTCTGATTTTTTAAGGCAAGCTATTGAAAACGTCAGAAAATTGGAGAAAGGAGTCTATGTAGTTGATTTGAGGGACTCATTTCATTATTGGACTCACCAAACCACTTACAGGGTTTCAGGTACAAAATGACTGTTTCTCGCTGAGAAAATGCCAAAAAGCGGATTTCTGTAATAACATTGTTTTACCTTCTGATTTTTTAAGGCAAGCTATTGAAAACGTCAGAAAATTGGAGAAAGGAGTCTATGTAGTTGATTTGAGAGACTCGTTTCATTATTGGACTCACAAAACCACTTACAGTGTTTCAGGTACAAAATGACCGTTTCTCGCTGAGAAAATGCCAAAAAGCGGATTTCTGTCATAACATTGATTTACCTTCTGATTTTTTAAGGCAAGCTATTGAAAACGTTAGAAAATTGGAGAAAGGAGTCTATGTAGTTGATTTGAGAGACTCATTTCATTATTGGACTCACCAAACCACTTACAGTGTTTCAGGTACAAAATGACTGTTTCTCGCTGAGAAACAGCCAAAAAGCGGATTTCTGTCATAACATTGATTTACCTTCTGATTTTTTAAGGCAAGCTATTGAAAACGTCAGAAAATTGGAGAAAGGAGTCTATGTAGTTGATTTGAGAGACTCATTTCATTTTTGGACTCACCAAACCACTTACAGTGTTTCAGGTACAAAATGACCGTTTCTCGCTGAGAAACTGCCAAAAAGCGGATTTCTGTCATAACATTGATTTACCTTCTGATTTTTTAAGGCAAGCTATTGAAAACGTCAGAAAATTGGAGAAAGGAGTCTATGTAGTTGATTTGAGAGACTCATTTCATTATTGGACTCACCAAACCACTTACAGTGTTTCAGGTACAAAATGACCGTTTCTCGCTGAGAAACTGCCAAAAAGCGGATTTCTGTCATAACATTGATTTACCTTCTGATTTTTTAAGGCAAGCTATTGAAAACGTCAGAAAATTGGAGAAAGGAGTCTATGTAGTTGATTTGAGAGACTCATTTCATTATTGGACTCACCAAACCACTTACAGTGTTTCAGGTACAAAATGACTGTTTCTCGCTGAGAAACTGCAAAAAAGCGGATTTCTGTCATAACATTGATTTACCTTCTGATTTTTTAAGGCAAGCTATTGAAAACGTCAGAAAATTGGAGAAAGGAGTCTATGTAGTTGATTTGAGAGACTCATTTCATTATTGGACTCACCAAACCACTTACAGTGTTTCAGGTACAAAATGACTGTTTCTCGCTGAGAAAATGCCAAAAAGCGGATTTCTGTAATAACATTGTTTTACCTTCTGATTTTTTAAGGCAAGCTATTGAAAACGTCAGAAAATTGGAGAAAGGAGTCTATGTAGTTGATTTGAGGGACTCATTTCATTATTGGACTCACCAAACCACTTACAGGGTTTCAGGTACAAAATGACTGTTTCTCGCTGAGAAACTGCCAAAAAGCGGATTTCTGTCATAACATTGATTTACCTTCTGATTTTTTAAGGCAAGCTATTGAAAACGTCAGAAAATTGGAGAATGGAGTCTATGTAGTTGATTTGAGAGACTCATTTCATTATTGGACTCACCAAACCACTTACAGTGTTTCAGGTACAAAATGACCGTTTCTCGCTGAGAAACTGCCAAAAAGCGGATTTCTGTCATAACATTGATTTACCTTCTGATTTTTTAAGGCAAGCTATTGAAAACGTCAGAAAATTCGAGAACGGAGTCTATGTAGTTGATTTGAGAGACTCATTTCATCATTGGACTCACCAAACCACTTACAGTGTTTCAGGTACAAAATGACCGTTTCTCGCTGAGAAAATGCCAAAAAGCGGATTTCTGTCATAACATTGATTTACCTTCTGAGTTTTTTAAGGCAAGCTATTGAAAACGTCAGAAAATTGGAGAAAGGAGTCTATGTAGTTGATTTGAGGGACTCATTTCATTATTGGACTCACCAAACCACTTACAGTGTTTCAGGTACAAAATGACCGTTTCTCGCTGAGAAAATGCCAAAAAGCGGATTTCTGTCATAACATTGATTTACCTTCTGATTTTTTAAGGCAAGCTATTGAAAACGTCAGAAAATTGGAGAAAGGAGTCTATGTAGTTGATTTGAGAGACTCATTTCATTATTGGACTCACCAAACCACTTACAGTGTTTCAGGTACAAAATGACTGTTTCTCGCTGAGAAAATGCCAAAAAGCGGATTTCTGTCAGAACATTGATTTACCTTCTGATTTTTTAAGGCAAGCTATTGAAAACGTTAGAAAATTGGAGAAAGGAGTCTATGTAGTTGATTTGAGAGACTCATTTCATTATTGGACTCACCAAACCACTTACAGTGTTTCAGGTACAAAATGACTGTTTCTCGCTGAGAAACTGCCAAAAAGCGGATTTCTGTCATAACATTGATTTACCTTCTGATTTTTTAAGGCAAGCTATTGAAAACGTCAGAAAATTGGAGAAAGGAGTCTATGTAGTTGATTTGAGAGACTCATTTCATTATTGGACTCACCAAACCACTTACAGTGTTTCAGGTACAAAATGACCGTTTCTCGCTGAGAAACTGCCAAAAAGCGGATTTCTGTCATAACATTGATTTACCTTCTGATTTTTTAAGGCAAGCTATTGAAAACGTCAGAAAATTGGAGAAAGGAGTCTATGTAGTTGATTTGAGGGACTCATTTCATTATTGGACTCACCAAACCACTTACAGGGTTTCAGGTACAAAATGACTGTTTCTCGCTGAGAAAATGCCAAAAAGCGGATTTCTGTAATAACATTGTTTTACCTTCTGATTTTTTAAGGCAAGCTATTGAAAACGTCAGAAAATTGGAGAAAGGAGTCTATGTAGTTGATTTGAGAGACTCGTTTCATTATTGGACTCACAAAACCACTTACAGTGTTTCAGGTACAAAATGACCGTTTCTCGCTGAGAAAATGCCAAAAAGCGGATTTCTGTCATAACATTGATTTACCTTCTGATTTTTTAAGGCAAGCTATTGAAAACGTTAGAAAATTGGAGAAAGGAGTCTATGTAGTTGATTTGAGAGACTCATTTCATTATTGGACTCACCAAACCACTTACAGTGTTTCAGGTACAAAATGACTGTTTCTCGCTGAGAAACAGCCAAAAAGCGGATTTCTGTCATAACATTGATTTACCTTCTGATTTTTTAAGGCAAGCTATTGAAAACGTCAGAAAATTGGAGAAAGGAGTCTATGTAGTTGATTTGAGAGACTCATTTCATTTTTGGACTCACCAAACCACTTACAGTGTTTCAGGTACAAAATGACCGTTTCTCGCTGAGAAACTGCCAAAAAGCGGATTTCTGTCATAACATTGATTTACCTTCTGATTTTTTAAGGCAAGCTATTGAAAACGTCAGAAAATTGGAGAAAGGAGTCTATGTAGTTGATTTGAGTGACTCATTTCATTATTGGACTCACCAAACCACTTACAGTGTTTCAGGTACAAAATGACCGTTTCTCGCTGAGAAACTGCCAAAAAGCGGATTTCTGTCATAACATTGATTTACCTTCTGATTTTTTAAGGCAAGCTATTGAAAACGTCAGAAAATTGGAGAAAGGAGTCTATGTAGTTGATTTGAGAGACTCATTTCATTATTGGACTCACCAAACCACTTACAGTGTTTCAGGTACAAAATGACTGTTTCTCGCTGAGAAAATGCCAAAAAGCGGATTTCTGTAATAACATTGTTTTACCTTCTGATTTTTTAAGGCAAGCTATTGAAAACGTCAGAAAATTGTAGAAAGGAGTCTATGTAGTTGATTTGAGGGACTCATTTCATTATTGGACTCACCAAACCACTTACAGTGTTTCAGGTACAAAATGACCGTTTCTCGCTGAGAAAATGCCAAAAAGCGGATTTCTGTCATAACGTTGTTTTACCTTCTGATTTTTTAAGGCAAGCTATTGAAAACGTTAGAAAATTGGAGAAAGGAGTCTATGTAGTTGATTTGAGAGACTCATTTCATTATTGGACTCACCAAACCACTTACAGTGTTTCAGGTACAAAATGACCGTTTCTCGCTGAGAAACTGCCAAAAAGCGGATTTCTGTCAAAACATTGATTTACCTTCTGATTTTTTAAGGCAAGCTATTGGAAACGTCAGAAAATTCGAGAACGGAGTCTATGTAGTTGATTTGAGAGACTCATTTCATTATTGGACTCACCAAACCACTTACAGTGTTTCAGGTACAAAATGACCGTTTCTCGCTGAGAAAATGCCAAAAAGCGGATTTCTGTAATAACATTGTTTTACCTTCTGATTTTTTAAGGCAAGCTATTGAAAACGTCAGGAAATTGGAGAAAGGAGTCTATGTAGTTGATTTGAGAGACTCATTTCATTATTGGACTCACCAAACCACTTACAGTGTTTCAGGTACAAAATGACTGTTTCTCGCTGAGAAAATGCCAAAAAGCGGATTTCTGTCATAACATTGATTTACCTTCTGAGTTTTTTAAGGCAAGCTATTGAAAACGTCAGAAAATTGGAGAAAGGAGTCTATGTAGTTGATTTGAGGGACTCATTTCATTATTGGACTCACCAAACCACTTACAGTGTTTCAGGTACAAAATGACTGTTTCTCGCTGAGAAAATGCCAAAAAGCGGATTTCTGTCAGAACATTGATTTACCTTCTGATTTTTTAAGGCAAGCTATTGAAAACGTCAGAAAATTGGAGAAAGGAGTCTATGTAGTTGATTTGAGGGACTCATTTCATTATTGGACTCACCAAACCACTTACAGTGTTTCAGGTACAAAATGACTGTTTCTCGCTGAGAAAATGCCAAAAAGCGGATTTCTGTCATAACATTGATTTACCTTCCGATTTTTTAAGGCAAGCTATTGAAAACGTCAGAAAATTGGAGAAAGGAGTCTATGTAGTTGATTTGAGAGACTCATTTCATTATTGGACTCACCAAACCACTTACAGTGTTTCAGGTACAAAATGACTGTTTCTCGCTGAGAAAATGCCAAAAAGCGGATTTCTGTCAGAACATTGATTTACCTTCTGATTTTTTAAGGCAAGCTATTGAAAACGTTAGAAAATTGGAGAAAGGAGTCTATGTAGTTGATTTGAGAGACTCATTTCATTATTGGACTCACCAAACCACTTACAGTGTTTCAGGTACAAAATGACTGTTTCTCGCTGAGAAACTGCCAAAA
This sequence comes from Cololabis saira, assembly GCF_033807715.1. Taxonomy (NCBI): domain Eukaryota; kingdom Metazoa; phylum Chordata; class Actinopteri; order Beloniformes; family Belonidae; genus Cololabis; species Cololabis saira. The sequence goes on from NW_026906269.1 coordinate 88,765, forward strand.
AGCGGATTTCTGTCATAACATTGATTTACCTTCTGATTTTTTAAGGCAAGCTATTGAAAACGTCAGAAAATTGGAGAAAGGAGTCTATGTAGTTGATTTGAGAGACTCATTTCATTATTGGACTCACCAAACCACTTACAGTGTTTCAGGTACAAAATGACCGTTTCTCGCTGAGAAACTGCCAAAAAGCGGATTTCTGTCATAACATTGATTTACCTTCTGATTTTTTAAGGCAAGCTATTGAAAACGTCAGAAAATTGGAGAAAGGAGTCTATGTAGTTGATTTGAGAGACTCGTTTCATTATTGGACTCACAAAACCACTTACAGTGTTTCAGGTACAAAATGACCGTTTCTCGCTGAGAAAATGCCAAAAAGCGGATTTCTGTCATAACATTGATTTACCTTCTGATTTTTTAAGGCAAGCTATTGAAAACGTTAGAAAATTGGAGAAAGGAGTCTATGTAGTTGATTTGAGAGACTCATTTCATTATTGGACTCACCAAACCACTTACAGTGTTTCAGGTACAAAATGACTGTTTCTCGCTGAGAAACAGCCAAAAAGCGGATTTCTGTCATAACATTGATTTACCTTCTGATTTTTTAAGGCAAGCTATTGAAAACGTCAGAAAATTGGAGAAAGGAGTCTATGTAGTTGATTTGAGAGACTCATTTCATTTTTGGACTCACCAAACCACTTACAGTGTTTCAGGTACAAAATGACCGTTTCTCGCTGAGAAATTGCCAAAAAGCGGATTTCTGTCATAACATTGATTTACCTTCTGATTTTTTAAGGCAAGCTATTGAAAACGTCAGAAAATTGGAGAAAGGAGTCTATGTAGTTGATTTGAGTGACTCATTTCATTATTGGACTCACCAAACCACTTACAGTGTTTCAGGTACAAAATGACCGTTTCTCGCTGAGAAACTGCCAAAAAGCGGATTTCTGTCATAACATTGATTTACCTTCTGATTTTTTAAGGCAAGCTATTGAAAACGTCAGAAAATTCGAGAACGGAGTCTATGTAGTTGATTTGAGAGACTCATTTCATTATTGGACTCACCAAACCACTTACAGTGTTTCAGGTACAAAATGACCGTTTCTCGCTGAGAAAATGCCAAAAAGCGGATTTCTGTCATAACATTGATTTACCTTCTGAGTTTTTTAAGGCAAGCTATTGAAAATGTCAGAAAATTGGAGAAAGGAGTCTATGTAGTTGATTTGAGGGACTCATTTCATTATTGGACTCACCAAACCACTTACAGTGTTTCAGGTACAAAATGACTGTTTCTCGCTGAGAAAATGCCAAAAAGCGGATTTCTGTCATAACGTTGTTTTACCTTCTGATTTTTTAAGGCAAGCTATTGAAAACGTTAGAAAATTGGAGAAAGGAGTCTATGTAGTTGATTTGAGAGACTCATTTCATTATTGGACTCACCAAACCACTTACAGTGTTTCAGGTACAAAATGACCGTTTCTCGCTGAGAAACTGCCAAAAAGCGGATTTCTGTCAAAACATTGATTTACCTTCTGATTTTTTAAGGCAAGCTATTGAAAACGTCAGAAAATTCGAGAACGGAGTCTATGTAGTTGATTTGAGAGACTCATTTCATTATTGGACTCACCAAACCACTTACAGTGTTTCAGGTACAAAATGACTTTCTCCCTGAGAAAATGCCAAAAAGCGGATTTCTGTAATAACATTGTTTTACCTTCTGATTTTTTAAGGCAAGCTATTGAAAACGTCAGAAAATTGGAGAAAGGAGTCTATGTAGTTGATTTGAGAGACTCATTTCATTATTGGACTCACCAAACCACTTACAGTGTTTCAGGTACAAAATGACCGTTTCTCGCTGAGAAAATGCCAAAAAGCGGATTTCTGTAATAACATTGTTTTTACCTTCTGATTTTTTAAGGCAAGCTATTGAAAACGTCAGAAAATTGGAGAAAGGAGTCTATGTAGTTGATTTGAGGGACTCATTTCATTATTGGACTCACGAAACCACTTACAGTGTTTCAGGTACAAAATGACCGTTTCTCGCTGAGAAAATGCCAAAAAGCGGATTTCTGTCATAACATTGATTTACCTTCTGATTTTTTAAGGCAAGCTATTGAAAACGTTAGAAAATTGGAGGAAGGAGTCTATGTAGTTGATTTGAGAGACTCATTTCATTATTGGACTCACCAAACCACTTACAGTGTTTCAGGTACAAAATGACTGTTTCTCGCTGAGAAACTGCCAAAAAGCGGATTTCTGTCATAACATTGATTTACCTTCTGATTTTTTAAGGCAAGCTATTGAAAACGTCAGAAAATTGGAGAAAGGAGTCTATGTAGTTGATTTGAGAGACTCATTTCATTATTGGACTCACCAAACCACTTACAGTGTTTCAGGTACAAAATGACCGTTTCTCGCTGAGAAACTGCCAAAAAGCGGATTTCTGTCATAACATTGATTTACCTTCTGATTTTTTAAGGCAAGCTATTGAAAACGTCAGAAAATTGGAGAAAGGAGTCTATGTAGTTGATTTGAGAGACTCATTTCATTATTGGACTCACCAAACCACTTACAGTGTTTCAGGTACAAAATGACTGTTTCTCGCTGAGAAAATGCCAAAAAGCGGATTTCTGTCATAACATTGATTTACCTTCTGAGTTTTTTAAGGCAAGCTATTGAAAACGTCAGAAAATTGGAGAAAGGAGTCTATGTAGTTGATTTGAGGGACTCATTTCATTATTGGACTCACCAAACCACTTACAGTGTTTCAGGTACAAAATGACCGTTTCTCGCTGAGAAAATGCCAAAAAGCGGATTTCTGTCATAACATTGATTTACCTTCTGACTTTTTAAGGCAAGCTATTGAAAACGTCAGAAAATTGGAGAAAGGAGTCTATGTAGTTGATTTGAGAGACTCATTTCATTATTGGACTCACCAAACCACTTACAGTGTTTCAGGTACAAAATGACTGTTTCTCGCTGAGAAAATGCCAAAAAGCGGATTTCTATCAGAACATTGATTTACCTTCTGATTTTTTAAGGCAAGCTATTGAAAACGTCAGAAAATTGGAGAAAGGAGTCTATGTAGTTGATTTGAGAGACTCATTTCATTATTGGACTCACCAAACCACTTACAGTGTTTCAGGTACAAAATGACTGTTTCTCGCTGAGAAACTGCCAAAAAGCGGATTTCTGTCATAACATTGATTTACCTTCTGATTTTTTAAGGCAAGCTATTGAAAACGTCAGAAAATTGGAGAAAGGAGTCTATGTAGTTGATTTGAGAGACTCATTTCATTATTGGACTCACCAAACCACTTACAGTGTTTCAGGTACAAAATGACCGTTTCTCGCTGAGAAACTGCCAAAAAACGGATTTCTGTCATAACATTGATTTACCTTCTGATTTTTTAAGGCAAGCTATTGAAAACGTCAGAAAATTGGAGAAAGGAGTCTATGTAGTTGATTTGAGGGACTCATTTCATTATTGGACTGACCAAACCACTTACAGTGTTTCAGGTACAAAATGACTGTTTCTCGCTGAGAAAATGCCAAAAAGCGGATTTCTGTCATAACATTGATTTACCTTCTGATTTTTTAAGGCAAGCTATTGAAAACGTCAGAAAATTGGAGAAAGGAGTCTATGTAGTTGATTTGAGAGACTCATTTCATTATTGGACTCACCAAACCACTTACAGTGTTTCAGGTACAAAATGACTTTCTCCCTGAGAAAATGCCAAAAAGCGGATTTCTGTCATAACATTGTTTTACCTTCTGATTTTTTAAGGCAAGCTATTGAAAACGTCAGAAAATTGGAGAAAGGAGTCTATGTAGTTGATTTGAGAGACTCATTTCATTATTGGACTCACCAAACCACTTACAGTGTTTCAGGAACAAAATGACTGTTTCTCGCTGAGAAAATGCCAAAAAGCGGATTTCTGTAATAACATTGTTTTACCTTCTGATTTTTTAAGGCAAGCTATTGAAAACGTCAGAAAATTGGAGAAAGGAGTCTATGTAGTTGATTTGAGGGACTCATTTCATTATTGGACTCACCAAACCACTTACAGGGTTTCAGGTACAAAATGACTGTTTCTCGCTGAGAAAATGCCAAAAAGCGGATTTCTGTAATAACATTGTTTTACCTTCTGATTTTTTAAGGCAAGCTATTGAAAACGTCAGAAAATTGGAGAAAGGAGTCTATGTAGTTGATTTGAGAGACTCGTTTCATTATTGGACTCACAAAACCACTTACAGTGTTTCAGGTACAAAATGACCGTTTCTCGCTGAGAAAATGCCCAAAAGCGGATTTCTGTTATAACATTGATTTACCTTCTGATTTTTTAAGGCAAGCTATTGAAAACGTTAGAAAATTGGAGAAAGGAGTCTATGTAGTTGATTTGAGAGACTCATTTCATTATTGGACTCACCAAACCACTTACAGTGTTTCAGGTACAAAATGACTGTTTCTCGCTGAGAAACTGCCAAAAAGCGGATTTCTGTCATAACATTGATTTACCTTCTGATTTTTTAAGGCAAGCTATTGAAAACGTCAGAAAATTGGAGAAAGGAGTCTATGTAGTTGATTTGAGAGACTCATTTCATTATTGGACTCACCAAAACACTTACAGTGTTTCCAGGTACAAAATGACTGTTTCTCGCTGAGAAAATGCCAAAAAGCGGATTTCTGTGAAAACACTGTTTTACCTTCTGATTTTTTAAGGCAAGCTATTGAAAACGTCAGAAAATTGGAGAAAGGAGTCTATGTAGTTGATTTGAGAGACTCATTTCATTATTGGACTCACCAAACCACTTACAGTGTTTCAGGTACAAAATGACCGTTTCTCGCTGAGAAAATGCCAAAAAGCGGATTTCTGTCATAACATTGATTTACCTTCTGATTTTTTAAGGCAAGCTATTGAAAACGTTAGAAAATTGGAGAAAGGAGTCTATGTAGTTGATTTGAGAGACTCATTTCATTATTGGACTCACCAAACCACTTACAGTGTTTCAGGTACAAAATGACTGTTTCTCGCTGAGAAAATGCCAAAAAGCGGATTTCTGTAATAACATTGTTTTACCTTCTGATTTTTTAAGGCAAGCTATTGAAAACGTCAGAAAATTGGAGAAAGGAGTCTATGTAGTTGATTTGAGGGACTCATTTCATTATTGGACTCACCAAACCACTTACAGGGTTTCAGGTACAAAATGACTGTTTCTCGCTGAGAAACTGCCAAAAAGCGGATTTCTGTCATAACATTGATTTACCTTCTGATTTTTTAAGGCAAGCTATTGAAAACGTCAGAAAATTGGAGAAAGGAGTCTATGTAGTTGATTTGAGAGACTCATTTCATTATTGGACTCACCAAACCACTTACAGTGTTTCAGGTACAAAATGACCGTTTCTCGCTGAGAAACTGCCAAAAAGCGGATTTCTGTCATAACTTTGATTTACCTTCTGATTTTTTAAGGCAAGCTATTGAAAACGTCAGAAAATTCGAGAACGGAGTCTATGTAGTTGATTTGAGAGACTCATTTCATTATTGGACTCACCAAACCACTTACAGTGTTTCAGGTACAAAATGACTGTTTCTCGCTGAGAAAATGCCAAAAAGCGGATTTCTGTCATAACATTGATTTACCTTCTGAGTTTTTTAAGGCAAGCTATTGAAAACGTCAGAAAATTGGAGAAAGGAGTCTATGTAGTTGATTTGAGGGACTCATTTCATTATTGGACTCACCAAACCACTTACAGTGTTTCAGGTACAAAATGACTGTTTCTCGCTGAGAAAATGCCAAAAAGCGGATTTCTGTCATAACATTGATTTACCTTCTGATTTTTTAAGGCAAGCTATTGAAAACGTCAGAAAATTCGAGAACGGAGTCTATGTAGTTGATTTGAGAGACTCATTGTTAAGGATTCTGTCCTGGACCCAAGCGCACGACACCAGACAGGTTCAAAGTTAGCCAAAAAGGCGTAGTTTATTCTCACAAACAAAAAACACTGCCTCCTTAAATGGCAGGGGAAAGAAAACTCGCTGTACGAATACAGGAAAAAAGTCCTCAACAAAAATCCACAAAGTAATCCAAGAGAAAGGTCCTCAGCACAATCCACAAAGAATCCAGAAAACCCTGATCACATACAGGAGTGACAAGACGAACTCACAAGGGTTTGCCAGCAGTTCTGATCTTTATATGAGCTCCCAGTAATGACCTGATGCACTACAGCTGCGCTCCCGTGGCTCAGCTGCGCCACCCGGCTCGTCGCCGGGCGCGCAGATCTCTGGCTCTGCGCTGCGCAGACTCTGCTTCTGCAGTGCGATCGGGCCAAGGGGAAACCCCAGCTGGCCGAGACATAACAGTACCCCTCCCTCCAAGGGAGCCACCTGGCGACTTGCCAGGCTTCTCGGGATGGGTCCGATAAAAGTCGGTCAGAAGACCGGGGTCCCTGATGAGATGGCGGGACACCCAGCACCGTTCCTCTGGACCATAACCCACCCAGTCCACCAGAAACTGGTACCCCCGCCCCCGTCGTCGAACGTCCATCACACGGTGGACCCTCCATTCCGGGTGGCCATCCACGATCGTGGGTGGAGGCGGATCCGGGGCAGGGGGCATCAGGGGACTCCGTGAGACAGGTTTGACCTTTGACACATGAAAGACAGGGTGGATGTTTAGGGAAGCCGTCAGTCTCAGCCTCACGGCTGCAGGACTGAGAACTTTCGTGACCTCGTAGGGTCCCACGAACCGCGGCCCCAGCTTCTTGCCAGCCGACGGTAGGGGAAGGTCCTTGGCAGAAAGCCACACTTTCTGCCCCGGGCGGTACGTCGGTGCAGGGTTCCGGCGACGGTTGGCCCCCCGCCTGCCGCTCTCCGCTGTTTGAAGCAAGGCAGTCCTGGTGGACCCCCAGACACGACGACACCTCTCCAGATGCGCCTGCACCGACGGGACTGCCACCTCCGTCTGTTGCGCCGGAAACAATGGCGGCTGGTACCCCAGCGATGCCTCGAAGGGGGAAAGACCTGTCGCTGAGCTGACCAGGGAGTTGAGGGAGTACTCGACCCACGGGAGAAATCGACTCCAGGAAGCAGGGTTCTTTGCAGCGACACAGCGGAGTGCTGTCTCCACACTCTGGTTCATTCTCTCCGTCTGTCCGTTAGTCTGAGGGTGATAGCCAGAAGAGAGACTGATCGAGGCACCCAACCCCTTGAGGAAAGCCCGCCATACCTGGGACGTGAACTGGGGTCCTCGGTCCGAGACCACATCCTGGGGAAGACCATGGAGCCGGAACACCTGGCTCGTGAGGAGATCCGCCGTCTCTGCCGCTGAGGGGAGTTTGGGGAGGGCCACGAGGTGCACCCCCTTACTGAAACGATCAACAACAGTTAGGATCACTGTCATCCCCTGGGAGACCGGTAGTCCAGACACGAAGTCCAAGGCAATGTGGGACCAGGGACGGCTCGGAACAGGAAGTGGCTGTAGTAGGCCGGCCGGTGCCTGGTGAGAAGCCTTGCTGCGGGCACAAACAGGACAGGCCAAAACAAAGTCCCTCACTTCCCTCCTCATCCCAGGCCACCAGAACCGTCGAGCCAGAAAGGTGAACGTGCGGTGGACCCCAGGGTGACAGGCAAACTGACTAGAGTGACCCCAATCCAGTACTCTGGACCTAACTGATTCCGGAACGAACAACCTCCGTGGCGGCACACCACTAGGGGCCGGGTTAGAGTGCAGCGCCCTCCTGACCACCGTCTCGATGCCCCAGGCCACCCTGCCCACCACTCGGGCCCCGGGAAGGATAGGTGCCGACTCCTCGGTGGACGGTCCCCCCCCTTGATGCAGCCGGGACAGGGCATCCGCTTTGCAATTACGGGAGCCGGGACGATAGGTGAGGGTGAAGTCGAACCGACTGAGGAAGCCGGCCCAACGAGCCTGTCGCCCATTAAGGCACCTGGCTGCCCGAATGAACGTGAGGTTCCTATGGTCAGTCCAAACGATAAACGGCTGCCCCGCCCCCTCAAGCCAATGGCGCCACTCCTCCAGAGCAGCCACCACAGCCAGCAGCTCACGATTCCCGATGTCATAGTTCTCCTCCGCGGGAAGAAAACGCCGAGAGAAGAACGCACAGGGGTGCACTTTCTGATCCCTCTCCGATCGTTGGGAGAGGACCGCCCCCAGCCCGGTGTCCGAGGCGTCCACCTCCACGATGAACTGCCTACCGGGGTCTGGATGGAGCAGAACAGGGGCGCTGGTGAACCTCTCCTTGAGGGACTGGAAGGCGGCGTCAGCAGCCGAAGACCAGACAAAAGGTTGGGAGGGGGAAGTCAACCTGGTGAGGGGTTCCGCCACGACACTATAGTTCCTTATGAACCTCCGGTAAAAGTTTGCAAACCCGAGGAAACTCTGCAACCCCTTCCGTGACCCAGGAACCGGCCAATCGACCACCGCCTGAACCTTGCGGGGGTCGGCTCGAGTTTGACCCCCCTCCACTATCAACCCCAGGTAGTTGACAGAGGCAGAGTGGAACTGGCACTTCTCCGCCTTAACATAGAGTCGGTTCAAGAGGAGAAGCTTGAGTACCCTGCGGACGTGCTGGACATGCTCCTCGAGGGTCTTAGAGAAGACCAAGATGTCATCGAGGTACACCACCACGAATTCATCCAGCATGTCACGGAGCACGTCGTTGATAAGCGCCTGAAACACCCCCGGGGCATTGGTAAGACCGAATGGCATTACTCGGTACTCGTAGTGACCCCGCGGTGTCTTGAACGCGGTCTTCCACTCGTCCCCCTCCCTGATCCGCACCAGGTGGTAGGCGCTCCGTAGATCCAGCTTAGAAAAGACGGTAGCCTGGGTCAGGTGCTCAAGGGTGGAACTCATGAGGGGAAGGGGGTATTTATTCTTTACTGTGATGTCATTGAGTTGACGGTAGTCGATGCAGGGACGGAGGCCCCCATCCTTCTTTTTTACGAAGAAGAAACCCGCTGCCACCGGGGAGGACGAAGGCCGGACAAGCCCAGCTGCCAGTGACTCTGAGATATACTCCTCCATGGCGGCCTTCTCCGGAATGGACAAACTGTAATGCCGGCTACTGGGAAGGGGGGCCCCAGGACGGAGGTCGATCGCGCAATCGTAAGGCCTATGCGGAGGAAGACTCTGGGCTCGGGACTTACTAAATACCTCCCCCAGATCCCAGTACTCTCGGGGGACAGAGGCAAGATCCGGGGAGGTGACGATGGGGATCGACCGGGGTAACGAGCCAACAGCCGCCTGGAGACAACGAGCGTGGCAAGAAGCACCCCACTCCAGGATGGTTCCCGAGGACCATGCCACATGCGGCTCATGTTGCATGAGCCACGGGTACCCGAGAATCACCGGAGCCGACGGGGATGGAATAAGGAAAAACTGACGGGTCTCGACGTGGTTACCCGCCACCGTGAGGGAGATGGGACGGGTGCACTGGGTGATACGGGCCAGACGACGGTCGTCCAGAGCGAAGGCCTCCACGGGTTCCCCCAGAGCCTCCAGCGGAACCTTAGCCTGGGCGGCGAACTCCTCATCTAAAAAACAGTCATCCGCCCCTGAATCGAGGAGAGCCCCCACCGTAATCCTCTGACCCCCCCAGGCCAGGGTGACGCTAACCCGTCGGTTGGGTGGTAACGGACTGCGGGAACACGAAAGGTGACTCACTAGGATCTCCCGGGGTCCTGGTGAGCCTAATCTTTTGGCCGCACGGGGCAGTTACTAATACGATGTCCCCTCTGGCCGCAATAGAGGCAGAGCCCTGCCCTAAATCGGGCCTCCCGTTCGGCCGGACTAACGCGCGTGCGCCCTAGCTGCATGGGTTCCTCTTCATTCGCAATCTGCGGCGTGGAGGACCGGAAGGGACCCGATGGCGCGTTATACGGGACAACAGAATCCCTCTCCCGTGTGCTAGGGACCTGGGTCTCACGAAGGAACCCCCGAACTCGCTCCCGCCTTCGCTCCCTGAGACCTCCGTCAACACGGATGGCCAGGCTGATGAGGTCGTCGACGCAGCTGGGCTCCTCCCGTGTAGCCAGCTGCTCTCTCACTGCGTCGTTCAGTCCCCTACGGAAGGTTGCCCGAAGTGATGGATCGTTCCACCCGCTTTCTGCAGCGGCCAACCGGAACTCCACCGAATAGTCCGCCACTGTGCCAGTACCCTGTCGAACACGAACCAGCCGGTCGCCGGGGTCCTGACCCCTGGACGGGTGGTGGAAGACTTTCCGGAGCTCAGCCACGAACTCGCGGTACGAGTGACGGGAACTGGCCCCTATAGCCCAGGAAGCGGCGGCCCACTGGGCTGCCCGCCCGGTGAGCAGGTTAGTGACGTAGGCCACTCGAGCAGCGTCCGAGGTGAATCGGCTAGGTTGGTGAGTGAACACTAACTCACACTGCATGATGAACCTGGAACAGGTCTCGAAATCACCCCCAAATGGTTGTGGGCTGGCAAGGCAGGGTTCCTGGAGTAGCGGATCGGGCATAGCAGGGCGCGGAACCTCGAGAGGTGGGTTGACGGCCCCAGCAGGTGCAGGTTGGTTCGGCGGCCGGGTGGTGAGGCTCGCCGTTAACACCTGCAGCTGTTGAAATATCGCCGTCTGCTGCTGGGTCAGGCTATCCACCGAAGCCTGCAAAGGTTGGACCTGGGCGTGGAGGTTCTGCACGGCCACAGCGGCCGCCTCCAGCTGGTGAGTGTGGCTATTCGTTAACCGGAGCTGCTTATCTAAAGCAGCCTGCAACGAACCACGCTCTGGGTCGGCTGGGTCCATCTTGGTGAGTTCGTACTGTTAAGGATTCTGTCCTGGACCCAAGCGCACGACACCAGACAGGTTCAAAGTTAGCCAAAAAGGCGTAGTTTATTCTCACAAACAAAAAACACTGCCTCCTTAAATGGCAGGGGAAAGAAAACTCGCTGTACGAATACAGGAAAAAAGTCCTCAACAAAAATCCACAAAGTAATCCAAGAGAAAGGTCCTCAGCACAATCCACAAAGAATCCAGAAAACCCTGATCACATACAGGAGTGACAAGACGAACTCACAAGGGTTTGCCAGCAGTTCTGATCTTTATATGAGCTCCCAGTAATGACCTGATGCACTACAGCTGCACTACTCTCTGGCTCTGCGCTGCGCAGACTCTGCTTCTGCAGTGCGATCGGGCCAAGGGGAAACCCCAGCTGGCCGAGACATAACACTCTTTTCATTATTGGACTCACCAAACCACTTACAGTGTTTCAGGTACAAAATGACCGTTTCTCGCTGAGAAAATGCCAAAAAGCGGATTTCTGTAATAACATTGTTTTACCTTCTGATTTTTTAAGGCAAGCTATTGAAAACGTCAGAAAATTGGAGAAAGGAGTCTATGTAGTTGATTTGAGAGACTCATTTCATTATTGGACTCACCAAACCACTTACAGTGTTTCAGGTACAAAATGACTGTTTCTCGCTGAGAAAATGCCAAAAAGCGGATTTCTGTCATAACATTGATTTACCTTCTGAGTTTTTTAAGGCAAGCTATTGAAAACGTCAGAAAATTGGAGAAAGGAGTCTATGTAGTTGATTTGAGGGACTCATTTCATTATTGGACTCACCAAACCACTTACAGTGTTTCAGGTACAAAATGACTGTTTCTCGCTGAGAAAATGCCAAAAAGCGGATTTCTGTCATAACATTGATTTACCTTCTGATTTTTTAAGGCAAGCTATTGAAAACGTCAGAAAATTGGAGAAAGGAGTCTATGTAGTTGATTTGAGAGACTCATTTCATTATTGGACTCACCAAACCACTTACAGTGTTTCAGGTACAAAATGACCGTTTCTCGCTGAGAAACTGCCAAAAAGCGGATTTCTGTCATAACATTGATTTACCTTCTGATTTTTTAAGGCAAGCTATTGAAAACGTCAGAAAATTCGAGAACGGAGTCTATGTAGTTGATTTGAGAGACTCATTTCATTATTGGACTCACCAAACCACTTACAGTGTTTCAGGTACAAAATGACCGTTTCTCGCTGAGAAAATGCCAAAAAGCGGATTTCTGTAATAACATTGTTTTACCTTCTGATTTTTTAAGGCAAGCTATTGAAAACGTCAGAAAATTGGAGAAAGGAGTCTATGTAGTTGATTTGAGAGACTCATTTCATTATTGGACTCACCAAACCACTTACAGTGTTTCAGGTACAAAATGACTGTTTCTCGCTGAGAAAATGCCAAAAAGCGGATTTCTGTCATAACATTGATTTACCTTCTGAGTTTTTTAAGGCAAGCTATTGAAAACGTCAGAAAATTGGAGAAAGGAGTCTATGTAGTTGATTTGAGGGACTCATTTCATTATTGGACTCACCAAACCACTTACAGTGTTTCAGGTACAAAATGACTGTTTCTCGCTGAGAAAATGCCAAAAAGCGGATTTCTGTCATAACATTGATTTACCTTCTGATTTTTTAAGGCAAGCTATTGAAAACGTCAGAAAATTGGAGAAAGGAGTCTATGTAGTTGATTTGAGAGACTCATTTCATTATTGGACTCACCAAACCACTTACAGTGTTTCAGGTACAAAATGACCGTTTCTCGCTGAGAAACTGCCAAAAAGCGGATTTCTGTCATAACATTGATTTACCTTCTGATTTTTTAAGGCAAGCTATTGAAAACGTCAGAAAATTCGAGAACGGAGTCTATGTAGTTGATTTGAGAGACTCATTTCATTATTGGACTCACCAAACCACTTACAGTGTTTCAGGTACAAAATGACCGTTTCTCGCTGAGAAAATGCCAAAAAGCGGATTTCTGTAATAACATTGTTTTACCTTCTGATTTTTTAAGGCAAGCTATTGAAAACGTCAGAAAATTGGAGAAAGGAGTCTATGTAGTTGATTTGAGAGACTCATTTCATTATTGGACTCACCAAACCACTTACAGTGTTTCAGGTACAAAATGACTGTTTCTCGCTGAGAAAATGCCAAAAAGCGGATTTCTGTCATAACATTGATTTACCTTCTGAGTTTTTTAAGGCAAGCTATTGAAAACGTCAGAAAATTGGAGAAAGGAGTCTATGTAGTTGATTTGAGGGACTCATTTCATTATTGGACTCACCAAACCACTTACAGTGTTTCAGGTACAAAATGACTGTTTCTCGCTGAGAAAATGCCAAAAAGCGGATTTCTGTCATAACATTGATTTACCTTCTGATTTTTTAAGGCAAGCTATTGAAAACGTCAGAAAATTGGAGAAAGGAGTCTATGTAGTTGATTTGAGAGACTCATTTCATTATTGGACTCACCAAACCACTTACAGTGTTTCAGGTACAAAATGACTTTCTCCCTGAGAAAATGCCAAAAAGCGGATTTCTGTAATAACATTGTTTTACCTTCTGATTTTTTAAGGCAAGCTATTGAAAACGTCAGAAAATTGGAGAAAGGAGTCTATGTAGTTGATTTGAGAGACTCATTTCATTATTGGACTCACCAAACCACTTACAGTGTTTCAGGTACAAAATGACCGTTTCTCGCTGAGAAAATGCCAAAAAGCGGATTTCTGTAATAACATTGTTTTACCTTCTGATTTTTTAAGGCAAGCTATTGAAAACGTCAGAAAATTGGAGAAAGGAGTCTATGTAGTTGATTTGAGAGACTCATTTCATTATTGGACTCACCAAACCACTTACAGTGTTTCAGGTACAAAATGACTGTTTCTCGCTGAGAAAATGCCAAAAAGCGGATTTCTGTCATAACATTGATTTACCTTCTGATTTTTTAAGGCAAGCTATTGAAAACGTCAGAAAATTGGAGAAAGGAGTCTATGTAGTTGATTTGAGGGACTCATTTCATTATTGGACTCACCAAACCACTTACAGTGTTTCAGGTACAAAATGACTGTTTCTCGCTGAGAAAATGCCAAAAAGCGGATTTCTGTCATAACATTGATTTACCTTCTGATTTTTTAAGGCAAGCTATTGAAAACGTCAGAAAATTGGACAAAAGATGTCTATGTAGTTGATTTGAGAGACTCATTTCATTATTGGACTCACCAAACCACTTACAGTGTTTCAGGTACAAAATGACTGTTTCTCGCTGAGAAACTGCCAAAAAGCGGATTTCTGTCATAACATTGATTTACCTTCTGATTTTTTAAGGCAAGCTATTGAAAACGTCAGAAAATTGGAGAAGGGAGTCTATGTAGTTGATTTGAGGGACTCATTTCATTATTGGACTCACCAAACCACTTGCAGTGTTTCAGGTACAAAATGACTGTTTCTCGCTGAGAAAATGCCAAAAAGCGGATTTCTGTCATAACATTGATTTACCTTCTGATTTTTTAAGGCAAGCTATTGAAAACGTCAGAAAATTGGACAAAAGAAGTCTATGTAGTTGATTTGAGAGACTCATTTCATTATTGGACTCACCAAACCACTTACAGTGTTTCAGGTACAAAATGACTGTTTCTCGCTGAGAAACTGCCAAAAAGCGGATTTCTGTCATAACATTGATTTACCTTCTGATTTTTTAAGGCAAGCTATTGAAAACGTCAGAAAATTGGAGAAAGGAGTCTATGTAGTTGATTTGAGGGACTCATTTCATTATTGGACTCACCAAACCACTTGCAGTGTTTCAGGTACAAAATGACTGTTTCTCGCTGAGAAACTGCCAAAAAGCGGATTTCTGTCATAACATTGATTTACCTTCTGATTTTTTAAGGCAAGCTATTGAAAACGTCAGAAAATTGGAGAAAGGAGTCTATGTAGTTGATTTGAGAGACTCATTTCATTATTGGACTCACCAAACCACTTACAGTGTTTCAGGTACAAAATGACTGTTTCTCGCTGAGAAACTGCCAAAAAGCGGATTTCTGTAATAACATTGATTTACCTTCTGATTTTTTAAGGCAAGCTATTGAAAACGTCAGAAAATTGGAGAAAGGAGTCTATGTAGTTGGGTTAGGGTTAGGGTTAGGGTTAGGATAGGGGGTAAAAGCCACCTTTGGGCCACTGGCCCAAATCGAAACTTGGCTGACGGTGTCGTTTTCGCGATTGGAGCAAAGGATCATGGGTAAAAAGTGTTTTTTTTAAATAACTTTTGATAGGAAGGTCCTATAGCTTCGAAACCTGGTCGCGTCAGACCTATTTCGTGGTCTAGCTTTCCAACGATCTACGACTTTGGGAAGTGGGAGAAAATCTAAAAAAAAAAAAAAAAAAAATACATATTTCATATCTCAGCTTCTGAAGGTCGTAGAGACTCGTCGTTGGTCTTTTCGGAGAGCTAGACCCATAAATATGTCCGACGGATTCGGGTTCCGAAGCTCTACGACGCTCCGTTCCGGAGATATTGGGCAAAACGTCCCCCCATAGGAAATGAATGGGAGCGAAAAGATGTAAAAAATACACTGTGTTTTGTCCAAAAACGACCCTCCAGAAAATGTTTAGGAGCACGTTTCAGGTCATTTTGAGTTGTTTGCTTATCTTTCTGAGGGGTAAGGGTTAGGGTTAGGGTTAGATTTTTAAGGTTTCTCGATGATCCCCCCACCTCATCCGTCGACTCGGTGGTTTTCAGGGACCAAAGGCAGTGCGTCAGGCCGGCGCACGTCGTCCGAAGTTCTCTTGACCGTACTATCCACCAAAATAAGTTTGATTAGTAGTAGAGACAACAAGTCAATTACAAATTTGGATGAGAGGGCTCAGGACCAGGAAGAGTTGCCTTATAGGGGCAGGTCTCTCCCCCGCCTTGACGGGCCGTTATCCTGCCCCCTCTCGCTCCCACGCAGTACGAGGGAAAGAAAGAAGGAGGAGGGTGGTGGTGGGTGGAGTCGTGAATGTCTTCCTAGATCCAGGTTGGGATGTGGTTGGGATCAGGGCTAGGGTGGGGATAAGGGTTAGGGTCAGGGGTTAGGGTTAGAGTTAAGGTTAGGGGTCAGGGGTTAGGGTTATGATTAGGGGTTAGGGTTAGGGGTTGGGGTTAGGGTAAGGGTTCGGGGTTAGGGGTTAAGGTTAGGGTTAGGGGTCAGGGGTTATGATTAGGGGTTAGGGTTAGGGGTTGGGGTTAGGGTAAGGGTAAGGGTTCGGGGTTAGGGTTAGGGGTTAAGGTTAGGGTTAGGGTTAGGGTTAGGATAGGGGCTGAGTGCCACTTTGGAATCTTTGATTTGACCCCCTAAACAGTGGATCATTTGCTTGAAACTTCGGCTACCCCCCCATTTTCGGGTACCCTGATTCCAGGAATACTAATGAGGAAGGGTTAGGGTTAGGGTTAGGGTTAGGGTTAGGGGTTAGGGGTTAGGGTTAGGGTTAGGGTTAGGGTAGGGGGGTTTAGCCACTTTTGGGCCACCGGCCCAAAACAAAACCTGGCTGACGGTGTCGTTTTCGCGATTGGAGCAAAGGATCATGGGTAAAAAGTGTTTTTTTTTGAATAACTTTTGATAGGAAGGTCGTAGAGCTTCGGGACCTGCTCGCGTCAGACGGGTTAGGGTTAGGGTTAGGGTTAGGGTTAGGATAGGGGGGTTTAGCCACTTTTGGGCCACCGGCCCAAAACAAAACCTGGCTGACGGTGTCGTTTTCGCGATTGGAGCAAAGGATCATGGGTAAAAAGTTAGGGTTAGGGTTAGGGTTAGGGTTAGGGTTAGGGTTTGTGTTCAACGGCTCCCTGCGGGAAACCAATACGCTACTGCCTCCTAACGCTCGTAGGCGTTACCAGAGTTCGCAGAAGGTAGTGTTGCACTCTCACATCGTACATCCAGTTGAGATCCGTATGCACTAAAGTACTTTTGTCAGTAGCGTATGGTGCGAGACCTCTGAATAGTTTCAGAGTTTTGATGTGAGATGTGCTGTATGGTGTATCAAGGTCACTGGGTACCCTTTATGCGTGCAGTCGGATTGTGGAGGATCCGGTGTCTTCGTCTGTGGCTAGTGGGTGCAATATGAGATGACAGTTGTGAGTTTTGGAAGGGGAGAAGAAGGGGGGGGGGGGGGGGTTGTTTGGTTGGTGGGTTGATAGTTCAGAGAGGAGAGGTGAGGGGGGTTTTTTTTGGAGTGGTTTTTAGGATTTGGGGTTCGGGTTAGAATTTGTTTGTGTAGCTTAAGATTAGGGTTAAGGTTAGGGTTTAGTTTAAGTTTAGGGTTTTGTTTTAAGGTTAAGGTTGATATTAGGATTTGGGTTAGGGTTAGGGTCAGGGTTAGGGTTATGGTTAGGGTTAGGTTTAGGGCCAGGGTTAGGCTTAGGGTTAGGGTTTGGGTTGGGGCCA